>NC_143043.1:46582446-46779946 GCF_057628025.1 Oncorhynchus mykiss
GGGCCTGTTCCCTATATAGTGCACTCCGTTTGACCAGAGCCCTATGGGCCTGTTCCCTATATAGTGCACTCCGTTTGACCAGAGCCCTATTGGCCTGTTCCCTATATAGTGCACTCCGTTTGACCAGAGGCCTATGGGACAAATGGTCCCATTCGGGACACATCCACTGTCTTCACAGTGCCACTTAGTATCCTTTACTAAACAGATGATTCCTGTTATGGCACTGTGTACGAGGGATTTTGGCTTTTTGCGTGTCAGAAAGGTCTCATGTAGCTGAGTTATTTTACATTTCAAACAGGCTTATGAAGACTTGAAACAGAAATGATAATGTATTTTTTTTGCTTCGAGAACTGAAAGGGTCATGTTGATTTTGAAATCATCATGACCCTTCCCACCACCCCTCCTCTTCTCTCTTGTTCCACTCCCACCATACTAAAATAACTCAAATAAAAACTTAATAACATTCTCTAGGGTCCTCTAACCCTTCCCTACCCACCCTCAACGTCCTGCTAAAAAGCTCTGTGCTAACCCACTAAAGGGTGCTGAATGAAACTCTGCTCACCTGAGGGAGATGTTTATCAGCCAAGGTTCACAAATAAGATAATCTACAAACAAGATTATGTTTCATATTTAGGGCCGGCTGACGATTATGATTCTACAGGGGCCAATAAAGAGAGACGGCTAGGAGCCAAACAGGCAGACACAGATGTATAAAATGGATAGAGGTCAGAAAACTATCCACTTAGTCTTTTGCCGTTACTCTGAGGGTTACATTAAGATACATATTTCTTTACACCTGTAATCTTGAATTATTTGGTGTGAAATGCTTGAGTAAATCTATAATTCGGGAACTTTATAGCAGTTCCATAGATTCATTTTGAGGAGCTGATTCTTGTATGGAACTTGTTTTGGATTTGTAATTTTATTTTTTGGAAAGGGAAGGAGGTTGTATTCATCGAAGGGATTTGAAATTAAAAACCTTTGTAAAAATGATTGAAACAAGGATTAAGTCTATTTCCACCTGGGAAGATGAATAATTCAGACATTTTGGAAGTAGGCCTCCTTCCCTGTCCCTCCAGAGAGGCTGGTGGGCTGCCTGTAAAGCCTGAAACATACATTATTCAGTTCAACTTGACTTAAGTCAGTCTTCTCTTAGGCAACCTAGATTCCAGCGTGGTGAGGGTATGTAGCTCTTTCCTACCTCTCTTTCCAGTAGTTGATGATTGATTGAATGTGTAGATGCATTTTTCTTCAACTTTATGTAGCACATGTTCAGAAGTTCCAAAGGGAAGTGTTTACCTTCTCTGTGGTTTGGTGTGCTCAATTCCATATTTATTACTTGTTCTATCTCTCGATTTTCACATTCACACACGCACAGATGCACATACATGGACATGCAAACGCACACATACACAAACTGCAGTTCCTTTGCCTGACGACTCACACTAAATGATTCTGACTGCTCTGTCGTTCGCTACATACTTTAGTGTGAGACTGACGTCATTGCTGTTTGTGGTGAAGGGGGCTTTGTACAAAACAAAGTCATCAGTGATTGGATCGCCTCTAAACAATCAGTGTATCAAAGCCAATTTTCAAACACTGCTTTGCCCACGTATGTTTTGGCTCTCACCCAACCCATTGGTTTCTGGACCAATCAGACGGCCCAAATGTGTTCGCATTCGATGAAGGGTCTGGGAGGTACTCAGATCCAGAGTCATTGTGGAGAAGAAACTAACATCCGTGGGTGTGGCCTAGCGTTTGGCCGGAACAAGGAGTCTGGGTAGCTAGGAACAGAGGTTCTAGCATGGCAGTAAAATCCCTTAAAATATAGCTGAAGGGCACACTCACTCACCCACTTACACCCACCCATACGCACACACACAGCAAGCTGGCACTTAACAAACTGTACAAGGCTATAAACAAGCAGGAAAATTTGCACCCGGAGGCTGCTTTTCTTGTTGCCGGCGATTTAAATTTTGGGTCATTAAGACACGTGACGCCCAACTTCAGTCAACACATCTCCTTCGTCACTAGGGGAGATAAAGTCCTAGACCACTTTCACTTTACTCACAAGCAAGCATACAAGGCCCTCCCTCATCCTCCATTCGACAAATCAGATCATGACTCTGCGTTCCTGCTTCCTGTGTACAAGCAGAAACTCAAACAGGAAGTGACCGTGAGCCTCTCCATTGAGAAATTATAATCAGAATCAGAGATTATGCTACAGGATTGCTTCGCTAGCGCTCATTGGAATATGTTCCCGAGATTCCGCCGATGACATCACGAGCTAACCACGTCCGTCACCTGGCTTAATTAGGATGTTGTCCCAACAGTAAAGGTTCGCTGCTTCCCCAATGAAAAACCCTGGATTAACACTGAGGTTGGCACTAAGATAAAGGACAGGCTACCTACCGCACACAGGGCTATCGCAGACAACCCTGAGGATACGGCTGAGGACAGGAACAAGTACAATAAGTCTTGCTATGACCTCCGCAGAGTCATCAAACGAGCAAAAGAACAATACAATATAGTCGACAGCGGCCCACCACATGTGGCAAAGGCTACAGTCCATTACGGATAACAAAGGAATACCCAGCCATGATCTGTCCAACGATGCCTCTCTACCTGACAAATTTTATGCACGCTTTGGCAATAACAACACCGTGCCGTGCGTGAGGGCTGTCACCGACCCAGACGACTGGGTGATTTCACTCTCCGAGGCCGACGTGAGTACGGTCTTTAAATCATGTCAACAATCGCAAGGCCGCAGGGCTGGACGATATTCCAGGGCGCGTTCTCAGAGTATGCTCAGAACAGCTGGCATGCATATTCACAGTCATTCTCAAACTCTCCTTAACCCAGTCTGTAATCAGCGTGTCTTAAGCCGACTACCACCATTCCTGTTCCCAACAACTCTTAAGGCTTCATGCCATAATGACTACTGTCCTGCAGCACACATCTGTAATAATGAAGTGATTTGAAAGGCTGGTTATGGCACACATCAACTCCATCATCTCAGACACCCTAGACCCGCTCCAATTTGCATAACACCCTAATAGATCGCACAATCTCAATTGCATTCCATACTGCCCTCACCCATCTAGATAAGAGTAATATCTACAGTGTGTGAAAATGCTGTTCATTGACTACAGAGTTCAACACCACTGTCCCCTTCAAACTCGTCACAAAGCTTAGGACCCTGGGACTGACCCTCTGTGGCAGGTAGCCTCGCGGTTAAGAGCATTGGGCCAGTAAACAACATGTTGCTGGTTTGAATCCCCGAGCCGAATAGGTGAAAAATATGTTGATGTGCCCTTAAGCAAGGCACTTAAACCTATTTGCTCCTGTAAGTTGCTCTTTATAAGAACTTCTACTAAATGACTAAAATGTAAATGTGAGACCTCCCTTTGCAACTGGATCCTGGACTTCCTGACTGGCCGACTCCAGGTGGTGAGAGTAGGCAACAATAACTCTGCAACGCTGACCCTCAACACAGGGGCCCCACAGGGGTGTGTGCTTAGTCCCCTCCTGTACTCCCTGTTCACCCATGACTTCATGGCTCCTGAGTGGCACAGCAGTATAAGGCACTGGATCTCAGTGCTAGAGGCGTCACTACAGACCCTGGTTCGATTTCAGTCTGTATTACAACCGGCCGTGATTGGGAGTCCCATAGGGCACCGCACAATTGGCCCAGTGTTGTGCAAGTTGGGGTTTGGCTGTTTACTCCGTCATTGTGAATAATAATTTGTTCTTAACAGACTTGTCTAGTTAAATAAAGGTTAAATACATTTTGAAAAACAACTCCAACACCATCATCAAGCTGGCTGACGACATGACGGTGATAGTCCTGATCACCGACAATGATGAGGCAGTCTATAGGGAGGAGGTCAGTGACATGGCAGTGTGGTGTCGAGACAACAACCTCTCCCTCAACGTCAGTAAGACCAAGGAGATGATTGATGGGACTGCAGTGGAGTGGATCGAGAGCTTCAAGTTCCTCGGTGTCCAAATCACTAAGGAATTAGAATGGTCCACACCCCCGCAGTCTTCCCCCTCAGGAGGCTGAAAAGATTTGTCATGGGCCCTCAGATCCGTAAAACTTCATACAGCTACACCATTGAGAGCATCTTGACTGGCAGCATCACCGCTTGGTATGGCAACAGCACCACCCTTAATCACATGGCTCTACAGTGGGAGGTGCGTGTGTATCACTGGGGCTGTGTATCACTGGGGCTGAGCTCCCTGCCATCCAAGACCTCCATATCAGACGGAAGACCTGCAAAATCTTTAAAGACTCCAACCTCCCAAGCAATTGACTGTTCTCTCTGATTCCACGCAGTACCTGTGCATCAAGTCTGACACCAACAGACTCCTGAAAAGCTTCTATCCTCAAGCCATGTGACTATAAATAGTTAACCAAATGGCTACAGTACATGGACTATCTGAGTTGTATTTTAATTTTGCACTGTCTCTATGCACACTCACACACACTGACACTCCAAAATACACACTCACACACACTGACACTCCAAAATACACACACACACACACACACACACACACACACACACACACACACACACACACACACACACACACACACACACACACACACACACACACACACACACACACACGTCATTTGCTCATACTCACATACAATGATCATATATGCTGCTGCTACCCTGTTTATCATATATCCTGATGCCTTGTCACCTTACCCCTATACATATCTACCTCTATCACTACAGTATCCATGCACGTTGTAAATATGGTATTGGCGCTGACCTTGGAACTGACCCTGTATATAGCTACTGACCCTGGAATTGACCCTGTATATAGCTACTGACCCTGTGATTGACCCTGTATATAGCTACTGACCCTAGAATTGACCCTGTATATAGCTACTGACCCTGGAACTGACCCTGTATATAGCTACTGACCCTGGAATTGACCCTGTATATAGCTACTGACCCTGGAACTGTCCCTGTATATAGCTACTGACCCTGGAACTGTCCCTGTATATAGCTTCTTACTCGTGTTCTTATTTCTTGTTTTTGTTCGACTTGACACTGTTTTTAACACTACATTGTTTACTACATTGTTGGGTGTAGGGCTCGACAGAAAGGCATTTGACTGTACCTGTGCGTGTGACATTAAAACTTGAAACAAACACACACCCACGCCGTGCCCATTTGATATCCATCTCAGAGACTCTTATCAGGGAGACACAGCAGTGACTCAGAGACTCAGGTCCCTTTGAGATGAGAGGACTGGGTGCTGGAACTGTTACGTGCCATATGCATACACAACTGACTTTAAAACATGTGGCTTCATTAAATACTGACATCACATCACATTAATAGCACATTACAGTAAGATTGAATAATTACAATGCAATATCTAATAACATATTCTAGACTCTGAAAACAGTTGTTTTGTTGTTGTTTTGTTACTCCTCAATGTTTGATGTATTGTGAGGGGCATTGTGTTATATTGTGTTAGCTGGTTGGGGTGGTATGAAGCAAAGGAGCGAGGGGAACCACAGTTAATGCTCCCTCTAGAACAGCCAGACCAGCTAAAAGGGGCCAAAACCTGATTAAGCTCCCCTCAGAAGTGTTTTGTGCTACATAGCAGTCATCCCGTGACATGTTCAAAGAGGAACTCATTTTTTCACACCTTGCACACAAGGCAGCAGAGCTGACAAGAACACACACACACACAGACTAAAACACGCCAGGGTGAAACTAGGCGGTACAAGAAATAGATCATAACAGAAAATAACAAAACAGTGGGGTAAAATACACTTCTCTTTCGCTCTCTTTCTCTCTCTGATGTTTTCACACTCCTCTATCTGCGAGGGGCTAATTTGTTGCCTTTGTCAGACTGTAAAGGACCACCAGCGCCGGTCAGTTTCTCTAAACCCTGGTGAGGTATAGTGTTACTCAAAGGGGCTCTCCTCAGAAATAAGGAGCCACCTACAAGATAAAGCACAGCCATGGTCTCCCTTTTAATAGGGAGCTCTGAGACATTTTTTTTTTGTTGCATGTTTGAAGTTGAGAGCAGCACCCCAAACCTCCCCATTCCCAGAAAGACTGTTCACAGGCTGTTGAATTTGAAGAAAACAGAACCAGTCAGGTTGAATTACAGAGCAACTCTCCTTTTTGTTTTCAAAATGGTGGACCGCATCGGGGAAAGGCTGGGTATGGCAGCCATAATGATAGCCCTAGCTGCCAACAGGTTGGCTGGCTATGGAAACCAACGGCAACGCTACTGCCCTGCTCTCTCCTGAAGCCTCCTTCTCCGCAGGGATTTTCTCCATTCTTAGATTCTCCATCTGCATAGTTGAGAAATGATCAGGTTAAGCGTGCCCAGACATCTCCACAAGGAGCCGGGTCATCTTGACTTTCATAAGAAATACACAGTAGTTGATAGGCCCTAAAAGTCTCCCCGCAACGCTGTTCATTCTATAGTTATTTCTGAACGTTCTGTGACTCCTAGTGCTCACCGAACTACTTTATGTTTTCACATTAGAGCAGAAGAGGTCGTAGTTAATGCATGTCCCTGTCCTGTGATTCCACAACGTCCCGCCGCCCAACCCCCACCTTGGTCTCGAGTCTGTAGCCATGCTCATGACGATGCCTGAGTTACGGGGTCGACAGAGTTGATACGACTTCTATCTGGGATGATAATTTGATCCGCGGGTTCTCTCCCCGGAGGAACCCCCAAGTGGAAAAGGCAAGTTTTTATAGTCTTCATGGTCTCCCAGAGAAAGTGGCAGGAACAATGGTGCTTCAAATATTCACTGCAGCTAAGCTCATAATCGTCCGTCCTGGAGCATTGTTGGCTTGTACAGGCCGTGTGTGTGTGTGTGTGTGTGTGTGTGTGTGTGTGTGTGTGTGTGTGTGTTTAGGGTACAAGGGGATTCCATAGCTTAGCAGCGTGCGAGCCAGATCCCTATTTGAGTGGCGTAAGCTGCAGCCTAATTATCCACTTGCTCTAATTATCACCTTTCCAGGTATCCTAAGAACTCACACACACACTCATTCAGCCCCTGACTAAAAGACATTCACAGATGCCCTAAATCCCTTTGGTTATAGATGTGAGCTGTTGTATCTCTTTGACAACAGATATCCTGGCCAGGTTAACTGACAGATAACATTACAGTGTGGTTGTAGCCTAGTGGATGTGGCCTAGTGGATGTGTCCTAGTGGATGTAGCCTCTCAGAGAGTTCATAGGCCACAGAGCCTTTGGGGATTGCTAGGGAGTTAGGGGACAGAAGGGAAGCCTGCTTTCTTGTTTTGTACCTTGTGGGGATGTTATTCAGGTGACATGGATCCTGGCATGGTATATGTGTGTGAGGGTGGGAGGAGGAGGAGAGCAGATGTGTCATCAACATGTGAAAGAGCTGCTGGGATTCATTTGCTGTTGCTCAATAGTGGGCAATTACTATCACTCATGTGGGTAAACACACACGCATGCAAGTGTGCATACACACACACACACACACAGACATCTTTGAATGAATGCTGCCTACACTGCCAGCTGGTCACTGGCATGGTATGACTGCAGTTACCACAGACCAGACCAGAGATGCTCCTCATGCCTAGTGCTCTCTCTCTCTCTATCTCTCTCTCTCTCTCTCTCTCTGCCTCTCTCTTTCTCTTGCTCTCTCTCTCTCTCTGTGTCTCTCTGTCTCTGTCTCTCTTTATCTCTCTGTCTTTCTCTCTCTCATCACTCACAATGAGACATAAAACAGCTAACAAAGTACTCTGGGGCAGTACTTAATTGCAATTTAGGTTTGCTTAGCTTTTCATGAAGGATAACAAAAGACCTAATAGTGATCTATACCAACAGCACCTTATGTTATTGTAGCAGCCTAATACATCTGACAGGAAGAGTAAGGCACTATCAGATGGCACCAGCACTGCGGATACATTTATTAATGCTCTTAATCTGCTTCAGATAAATTCATTTCACACTGATTACATGTATTCATCCAAATGTGCATATATTTAGCCCAGGTCATTTATTTTCCACTCTAGTGTCTCACCAATAAACACACACACACACACACACACACACACACACACACACACACACACACCGTGAGTGTGGTCAACAAAGCTCCCCATAACAGTTATTGGCTGATGTAAAAAAAGAAAAGGGGCTTTATAAATACATTTGATCGATTGTGTGTGTGTGTGTGTGTGTGTGTGTGTGTGTGTGTGTGTGTGTGTGTGTGTGTGTGTGTGTGTGTGTGTGTGTGTGTGTGAGAGAAGAGAGAGTGGAAGGGATAGGTCTCTTATTAGGCTACAAATAATATAGAAGGAGAGATAACAAACATAATTTCCAGGGTTTGTGAAAATATTGCTCTTGTGTAGGATTTAACTGCAGCTCCAACAATCCAAAAAGGTCATGATAAATGAAACAGCTCCTCAATATTCACGAGTCTCTGTGAGATTTAAACTTTGCACAAACAAGACTACCTAAATAGATAGCAGAGCAGAGCCGAGCAGAACGATGGCTACTATGTGTGTTATTTTGTCTTGACTTGCCACTCTGACAGCAGGGCCTTGTTTTAACATGCCAATCAGATCAGGCAGAATTACCACTCCTCCTTCCTCCGCCTGTAAATGTCATGAGCAACCTGTTTTTCTGATTGTGAAACAGGGTTTAAAACTCTCCTAATGTCCCCTTCTGGTGCCATCTGCACCACAAAGGTGAAAATCACATTTAGCCTCAGTATAAGAACAAGTAACAAGTCACAATCTAGATGTATACAGTACCAAATTTTCTACATTGTATAATGACAGTGAAGACATCAAAACTATGAAATACCACATACAGAATCATGTAGGAAGCATTTTTTTTTAAACAAATCAAAATATATTTATACATTAGATTCTTCAAAGTAGCCACCCTTTTCCTTGATGACAGCTTTTCACACTCTTTGCATTCTCTCAACCAGCTTCATGAATAATGCTTTTCCAACAGTCTTGAAGGAGTTCCCACATATGCTGAGCACTTGTTGGCTGCTTTTTCTTCACTCTGCGGTCTAACTCATCCCAAACCATCTCAATTGGGTTGAGGTTGGGTGATTGTGGAGGCCAGGTCATCTGAAGTAGCACTCCATCACTCTCATTCTTGGTCAAATAGCCCTTACACAGCCTGGAGGTGTGTTTTGTGTC
The DNA here is from genome assembly GCF_057628025.1 of Oncorhynchus mykiss. Lineage (NCBI taxonomy): Eukaryota > Metazoa > Chordata > Actinopteri > Salmoniformes > Salmonidae > Oncorhynchus > Oncorhynchus mykiss. The sequence continues at coordinate 46,591,639 of NC_143043.1, forward strand.
ATTGTCCTGTTGAAAAACAAATGATGGTCCAATGAAGCGCAAACCAAATGGGTTGGTATATCACTGCAGAATGCGATGGTAGCCATGCTGGGTCAGTGTGCCTTGAATTCTAAATAAATCACAAACAATGTCACCAGTAAAGCACCCCCACCCCATCACACCTCCTCGTCCTTGCTTCACGGTGGGAACCACCTTTGCAGAGATCATCCGTTCACCTACTCTGCATCTCACAAAGACACCGCGGTTGGAACCAACAATCTCAAATTTGAACTCAACAGACCAAAGGACAGATTTCCACTGGTCTAATGTCCATTGCTCATGTTTCTTGGCCCAAGCAAGTCTCTTCTTCTTATTGGTGTCCTTTAGTAGTAGTTTCTTTGCAGCAGTTTGACCATGAAGGCCTGATTCATGCAGTCTCCTCTGAACAGTTGATGTTGAGATGTATCTGTTACTTGAACTCCGTGAAGCATTTATTTCGGCTGCAATCTGAGACGCAGTTAACTCTAATGAACTTATCCTCTGCAGCAGAGGTAACTCTGGGTCTTCCTTTCCTTCCTCATGAGAGACAGGTAACTCTAATGAACTTATCCTCTGCAGCAGAGGTAACTCTGGGTCTTCCTTTCCTGTGGCGGTCCTCATGAGAGCCAGTTTCATCATAGCTATAATGGATACTCAGGGAGAAAAAGGTGTAGATTCATGCGCAGAGCGCGGCAGGTGTTTATTTCGCCTTCGCAGAAGGCAGGAACCGTGGTCAATGGCAGATAATGATCATACACAGGTAGGCAAGCAGGCAGGTGAATCAAAACTGGGACTGAAGGCTATAACCGGTTCTCACAAACGAGCTTGGAAAAGGCTTAGTAGAGTCAAAACGAACAATACCTCACAAAGGCACAACAATAATGAACTGAACTAAATAAGGAGCTGATGAGACCAGGTGAGTAACTAAAACAAGGTGAAAACATTGAACAAAAATGAAAGACAGGGCTACGTTCAAGAAAACAATGAAACAGAACACAAGGTTGACTAAGAAAATAAATACAGAACCTTACAATAGCGCTTGATGGTTTTTGTGACTTTACATGAAGAAACATTCAAAGTTCTTGTTCGTGCCATAATATGGTCTTTTACCAAGTAGTGCTATCTTCTGTATACCACCCCTACCTTGTCACAACACACCTGATTGGCTCAAATGCATTAAGGACAGAAATTCCACAAATGAACTTTTAACAAGGCAAACCTATTAAATTGAGATGCATTCCAGGTGATTACCTCATGAAGCTGGTTGAGAGAATGCCAAGAGTGTGCAAAGCTGTCATCAAAGGGTGGCTACTTTGAATAAAATATTTTTTATTTGTTTAACACTTTTTTGGTTACTACATGATTCCATTTGTGTTATTTCATGGTTTTGATGTCTTCACTGCTATTCTACAATGTATGAAAGAGTAAACATAAAGAAAACGCTGGATTGAGTAGGTGTGTCCAAACTTTTGACTGGTAATGTATATATACGATATATATATATACGATATATATATATATATATATATATATATATATATATATATATATATAGTGAGAGATAGATTCATAGATTTAGAGAGAGAGAGTCTGGGCTCGATTTAATATATAGATGCACTCAAAACAAGGATGATTTGTCCTATTGGGTTTGTTTTTCAGCTGAAATCAATGCAAAATATGGGGCACCTCATCGTCATCCTAAAAATAGCATTAGCGTGAAATCGATGGCTAACCTGCAGCCAAGAGCAAAATCCATTTAGTTAAGTGAATTCAGGTCAACATCACAGAGCAAATGAAAAGCCCAAATTGATCGTGGCAGTTATTTTGGCAGTTTATTACAGAACAAAGGAATTGTTTAAAGACCCAACGATGTAATGTACATGTGCAGAATGGCTGCCTTTCATAGGACATTAGTTTCAGTCCAGGTTTGTAACCGGTAGCATTGTTTGTTCTGAGAAAAGACTGTGATGTGTTTGTGTGTGTTTGGGGTGCTGTAACACTTCTATACAGCCAGAGACGGACCGGCCAGATAGAATCACACAGGATGCGGCTGACTACTACACAACTGCTCCTACATTTACATATTAATTGACCCGTATTCACTCCAAACAGGACTAAATATCTATCTACAGTAGTCCATGACTCTACAGAATGATCAAACTAAATCCTCCCTCTGTACTCAGTACTCTGTACTCTGCCTCTTATTTTCTCTTTCATCTGCTCATGTGGGTTGATCATCAGTCACTCCTTTGTGTTTTTCTTGTAATCCTTTCCGTGTGAGGACATCACCCTTCTGTCTGATTTAGCCTTTGCTTCAGCCACCATGTGAAGGAACCATTTTCAGAGTTTTCTATCTGTAACTTCCTCCAGTCTTGTGAATGGGCTATGCAAAGGAAGACTATTTGGCTTTTTGTGTGTACGCTATGTATGTCTAAAACTGTTTGTGTAAGTGTGTGTGAGGGGGCCGATATGGATCCGGTAGGGAGCTTGTAGGGAGATGGTAGGGGGCCGGTAGGGGCCTTGAACATTTATCTAGAGGATTGACATGTGCTCAGGCAGGCCACAGATGGCTGCGTAACGGGAGGGAGGAAATGAGGGCGGGAGAGAGGAAAGGAGGGAAAGAGGAGAGGCAAGGAAAGAGGAAAGGAGGGAAGGAGATAGGAAAGGAAGGAAGGAGAGAGGAAAGGAGGGAGGGAGGGAGGGAGTAAAGCAAGGAAGGAGTAAAGGAAGGAGGGAGGAAAGGAGAGAGAGAGGAAATGAGGGAGGGGGGAAAGGAAGGAGGGATGAAAGGAAGGAGGGAGGAAAGGAGGAATAGAAGAGAGGAAGGAGGGAGGAAAGGAGGGAGGGAGGAAAGGAAGGAGGGAGTAAAGGAAGGAGGGAGTAAAGGAAGGAGAGAGGAAAGGAAGGAGGGAGGAAAGGAAGGAGGGAGGAAAGGAGGGAGAGAGTAAAGCAGGGAGGGAGAAAAGCAGGGAGGGAGTAAGGGGAAAGGTGGGCCGTCTGGGTGCCGGAGTAAATCTTTCTCTTGCTCTCTCTTTCTTATTTCTCTCTCCTTTTCTCCAAGTCAGGACCCCCTAGATAAATTCCAGCTCAGGACTACCTAGATAAATTCCAGCTCAGGACCCATAGATAAATTCCAGCTCAGGACCCCCTAGATAAATTCCGGCTTAGGACCCCCTAGATAAATGGGAGTTTAATTCAATTAGAGGCAGGCTACTCTTTCTGCCTCACGGCAGGCACTGGCACAGTGGAACCACCCCATTCCTCTCTCACACACACACACACACACACACACACACACACACACACACACACACACACACACACACACACACACACACACACACACACACACCACACATCTTGTAAAGCCTCCTGCCTACTTTGCCAGCTGATAAACAATGCAACAGCTACTGTATGGGAAACATCTACATTTCACTTCTCTGAGAGTAGTTACGGTATTATGGCAAATCATTCATACTGTAGGCTATTTCCATGTAACATTCTCAGGAAATAATATTACACCTTTATTTCCCACCTCCCTGTGTGTGGACAATCCCTACCTGTCTGCCTGGGATTCTCATTAGATGGATGTTGGACCACTTCCAGCCTGCAGTAGCTAAGGCAGACACCTCATTTCCACAGTGTTCAGACCACGCTTCCTGACCTACTCACTCCCCTCCCCCTCCCCGTCACCTTCCCCCTCCCCCGCCCCGCCCCTCCCCCTCACCTGCCCCTCCACCTCCACCTCCCCCTCCCTCTCCCCCTCCCCGCCCCTCCCCCTCACCTGCCCCTCCACCTTCCCCCTTACCTCCTCCTCCCCTCTCCCCCTCACCTGCCCCTCCACCTTCCCCTCCCCCTCCCTCTCCCCCTCACCTGCCCCTCCCCCTCCCCCTCCCTCTCCCCCTCACCTGCCCCTCCACCTTCCCCTCCCCTTTCCCCTCCAGTTGTTCGCTCAGGTGATCTGCACCGCTCACAGGCAGAGGGAGAGAGAGAGAGAGAAAAGAGAGAGAGGTAGAACAGAGAGAGCAGTTTTCCTCCGGTAGCTTCCACCTCATCTCTCATTATCCAGGCAGTGGTAGCGGCAGACAGGAGAGACAGGAGAGCGTGCGGATCACCTGGAGCCAGCAGTAGACCTGAAACATGTCTATTTATTTTTATGATCATATCAAACACATATCAAATATGGCTTTTTTCATGGAAGAGCCGCACAGAGAAAGGAAGAGAGATAGAGAGAAAGAGACTGTATGGAGTAGATACTAGCGCCTCATGGCATATGCAAGGGCTCTGTCTGATGTGTCTTTTGAACTGCGGGGCTGTTTAAAATGGACGACGAGGAAGGAAGCCTCCCTCAGGAGAGGAGAGGGCAGGTGTGGTCTCTGCAGAGCCTGAGGACGCGCTGTGGGACAGGCGATGATGTGGACAGGGTTATCTTTTGCGGAATTAATATGATCTGTGACAGGTATGGTATGCACCTGTTAGTTAGCACATTTACATGCTCCTCAAAGGCATTTAGCTCATATTGAAACAAACAGTTGTAGCTAATAGTCTTGATACTGGGATGTCTGTTTCATAGGATTTTGTGGATTTGTACTGTATTCAAATTATGATGGGGTTTATTTAAGTATTTTAAACTGGGTGGTTAGAGCCCAGTCACAGGTAAATGGCGTTGTTCAGCCTGACATGTTTTTTTTTTTTTAAACATTGAATTATATATTTTCATTAAAACGTTAATTTGATAAGTACATTCATACAATTTTATTCTTCCACCAGAAAATATAGTCCGGACCAAAATCTGGTTGTTAGTTATTTTGGTCATGTTGCTACAGACGCGAGCCAGTCATTAATTCTTGTTGCATAGTTGCTATGCAACAGGTCAGGTCGTCCATTCTAAACAAATTGGTTGCTATGCAGGCTGGACAGCTAATGTTCGTGTCACTAGCTAGCTAACTCAGCTAACTCAGTCACGTCAAACAATGAACCTAGCTGCATTTTTTGTTTGTTAGAGCTTTCATTCAATTGGGATTTTTACTTGGATATGTCCATGATAATTGACGTTGATGCGTGATTTTGACTTGCTCAAAAAAAAGTTGTCTTTGTCTGGGCACCGTTCACTCTATGTACGGTACTAACTTATTACAGAGATCACTATTCTAAAGTGAAACATTGTTTCTGAGTTCAGACGCAGAACATATTAGAACTTATATGAACCCCCTGCTGTACCAAACTAAATGATAGGTTTATATTAAACCCGCTGTACCAAACTAAATGCTAGGCTTATATTAACCCCATGCTGTACCAAACTAAATGCTAGGCTTATATTAACCCCCTACTGTACCAAACTAAATGCTAGGCTTATATTAACCCCCTACTGTACCAAACTAAATGCTAGGCTTATATTAACCCCCTACTGTACCAAACTAAATGATAGGCTGGAAGCAAGGGGAAATAATGTTTGAGTTGAGATAAATACAAGAGATGATTCGGACAGCAACATGAACATGATACTCTGATGGAGACTCAGTGATCATATTCAGATGGAACTGTTAGCAGGCGTAGGTGTGTCTGTGACGGCCAACACAGCACGGCTTGGAACGCTGCTTACGGAGGGGGAGGGTCTCTTTTTTTATGGGACAAATAGTAAAGATGTCACGTGACAGTAGAAATGAATGACCTTATATTATCTGACTGTCAAAAAAAAATCACTTATAAAATGTAGGCTACCTGTGCATGTTCATCCACTCCGAAATAACTCCAGCATCCAAACAGTGCACTGCCTGTGCTCTTGAGACATTTGATTAATGTAAATGGACATCTGTTAACAAAACACCAGAAAGTGTTCCTAATGACGTTCGGTGATTGCGTCTTGCTGACAAATTGACTGTCTTTGTAGTCGGAAGACATGAAATTGAGGCCGGAAGTGTCACAGGAAAAAAAAACGTCATGGTCAGTCACCCTAACACACAGTTCATTTACTAGCCTAGGCTACAGTGTGTATTATCATGAGCTTTAAATAGGCCTACTTGTAGCCAGTGATCTAGCCTAGTGTGTTAAATAAAGATGCTAAACTCTGATTGCAGGTCGTGGTGAAAGAAATGTACGCTCCCTATACTTTCAATGCAAATTTCTGAAAAAAGTGGGTAATCAGCGTTTACCTGTATTTACCCTCCAGTAGGCTTGCACCACTGCTGGTAGCCTACCATCTCAGCCGAGGCAATTTTACACAATATGAACACACACAGGTTTCAGAAAAAACTGCTTATCTCGCGTAACAAAACAACTGGGAACTCGAAAATCTAGCTGGATGGATTGGATGCGCGTTGATGTCTGGTTGTCTAGTGATATTGTCGACCATCATCAGCTGATCCAGGAAAGAAAACACGTTTTGATAGAAAATAATAAAGTTAAATAGATGGTTGACTTCTTGTGGCCATGGAGAACACCAATACCCACACACACCTGAAAAACAGCTGACTGAGAAAAGCAAACAATGATAAAATAACGGATAAATCTAATGAATTGGATTAAACTAATAGGCTATTTTGGAAAATCTATGCTTTTAAGGGAGCTCAGTTAAGGCTGAAATTCAGCACTACTGAGTGGACAGCGCCTCCTCTATAGAATTTGCACCATTCATGGACAGGGAGACGGTTTGTGCAGCCATGTATAAATAAATGGGTTAAACCATTATAGAGAGGCGGGGGTGCTTTTATTTTCAAAATAACCACTTCCTTTTATAGAAATAGGTGAATGGTTAAATTAAGATTATTTAGAGACCCCCAAAAGTTTGACTCGGAGCTCATGTCTCATTCAGGGGAGCTGAGTAAGAGAGGGAGAGTGAGAGCCAGAGAGTCAACAGAGAGGGAGAGAGATGGAGAGAAAATAGAGAGAGAGAAGGACAGAGAGGGAGAGAGGCAGACAGAGAGAGGGAGAGAGAGAGAGGGAGAAGCAGAGAGAGAGAGGGGGAGAGAGGGGGAGAGAGTAGCAGAGAGCGAGGGAGAGAGAGCAGCAGAGAGAGAGAGGGAGAGAGAGCAGCAGAGGGAGCGAGAGAGAGGCAGTGAGAGAGGGACAGAGAGCGGGAGAGGCTGAGAGAGAGAGCGGTCTGATGAAAATATCAAGTGTTGTTGCTGCTTTGTTTCGGGATCCTTGAATGAGCACAATGAATCGATCGATGGATAGGTGACGGGCGGAGACAATGGATCTCTGTGAGTTCAGCAGGTCGGAACGGCGGCGTTCCACACACAATGGAGGTGTGACAAGACGGAGCGAAAGGTGGCACCCCATCAAAGATGTCACCGGAGACAAAGCACACTCACTCCCTGGCTCTCTCTGTGGCAGAGTTGTTATAACTTGCTTAATCCTAACTCAAACCTACAGAGAATGGTTTGCTAACTACCATCAAGAGTAATGGCAGCTTGTACATATAGGTAGCATGTCTAAAATAATTTCCAACCAGAACTATTGATTTAGAGACACACAGCAACTGAGATCCCAGCCGGTATCATTCAATCAAATGTATTTATAAAGCCCTTTTCACCAAGTGCTATACAGAAACCCAGCCTAAAACTCCAAACAGCAAGCAATGCAGATGTAGAAGCACGTGGCTAGGAAAAAATCCCTAGAAAGGCACGGAACCTAGGAAGAAACCTAGAGAGGAACCTGGCTGTGTATTCTTTAGCCTATAGCTTTAGTCCTGTAACATCTGCCACACTACTAGACCATGTGACCATAGAGACAAACAGTTCAATGAATTGCTTTTGTTTGGGAGGTTACTGAATTTTCTTCGTTCGCCTACCGCCCACCGCAACACAGATACAAAACAGCCACACACTGGCCAAGTATCTGAGCAACATAAGTAAAGTAACAAACAAACAGTCGTCTTCGTGTTTTTCCCCGCAAACATTTATCTTTGTTGGCCGGTGAGTTATTCTAGGAATGGGAAGCATGCATCTTTCTCTCTCTTTTTCCAGGAAGAAATGAGTTGAATAATATCCTTTTCTAAAGTAAATGTGCCTACATATTTTCTGTGGCATCATAACACGCTCAAGTCTAGATGGCAAAAACATAATTTCTTAAGTGGATAGGATGCTAGCTGGTCTTTTCACTGGTCTTTCCCAAACTGCTCTTAGCTCAGAATACATTTTTTAAAACTGGTCAGATATTGAATTCAGCGAAAAGGCAAATCCACTGCTGTTTCAGTAGTGGTGGGACTAAAGAGGGGAGGGTGTGTGAGGGTGAGCGCGAGGTTAAGCTGTTCAATGAAATCATATTATATCCAACACATACCTAGACCACACAACGTGTTTTCACGTCTCACTTTTCAGCCTTTTCTTTCTCTCCATCTCTCTTTCTTTTCTTTTTTGATCGGAGAGGGCATTACCCTGTCTGAACTCCCCTTAAATCCTAGTGGTCACACCTCTTATTAAAGAGGGTTTTGTCCCACGCCCTACACCCCCCCCCCCCTCCGCTGCTCTTGGAATTCAGCCCGGGTCAGCAGATTTCAGCCCACCCCACCATGCTTACCCTTTTTCTTCATTTGCACCTGTTGTGCAGTTGTCCAGGAGGCAAGTGCCGAACCATACAGTCAGACAAAGATCATATTATGAACAGATATGCAATGCCTAATCTCCATGTACCCAAAGGGGAAAAGTGAAGAACAAAAAAAACATATTTTTTTTATTCTCTTCCATGGGAACGTGTGCGGGAATGGAATGCCGTTGGGATGTAAAGGTTTATGGTTTCCAAAAACTGTTGAGGGGAACCAAATAATATCCCCAAACAAGCAATTGACTTCAAAAACACATCATTTTAAGCCACTTCCCATTCGCTATCTGGAGTTGGCAGCGCCCTCCAGAGATAACGTGAAAGCATGAAAGCTTTGCGAAATATTGCTTTATTAGGCATACACAGAACTCAAAATGAACCTGAAAATTGTGCTCTATTTTCTATCCCTGAGGGCCCCTTTTCCTGCGCCTAGTTCCCATGATGTCATGGCCTTTACATTTTGTTATATTATTTGTTCTTTTGGGCCTATGTCTGCTTTTCTCATGCATCTTTATCAGAGTATTTTTCATCTACACCAAAGTGGACATATTACTAGGTTACCGTGAAGGCCCTTGAGTTCAGCCTGAATCACATTTTTCTCAAGGTGTAATATTATAAGCTGTCCATTTGGTTCCTAGGTTGTCTGGTCTGTATAAAAAACTCCCCAAACTATTCAAAGCAGGAATGCGACTTTCTCCTTCCTACCATCAGAACCGAGTTAGGCGGATGTTGTTTTAGAAACCTAACAGGGTCTCTTTGTTTGTGTCTTGCAGTGCTGACATATGAGAATGTGGTGGAGATGAGCTCTGAGACAGGCGAGGATGACAAGAAGCTGCTCTCAGAGGAGAATGGCCTGACCAATGGGGAGGAGGGTGGTATCCCTGCCGGAGGCAGCGTGCCTAACCTGGAGGCATCACCCAGGGTGGGCCACGCCCTGCTGTCCTACAGGGGTGGAACAGAGAGATCAGAGGGCGGGGACGGGCGGCAGAGCCACCACCACGCCTGCCGCCTGGGAGACAACCAACACAGACACCTCAATGGGACTGGTGAGTGATCTGATCAGGTCAACACCTGCACAATATAAATCAGTAGCCTATATCAATCCAATGCATTTATATAACCCTTTTTTTACATCAGCCTTTTTTTAACAAAGTGCTTTGACAGTAAATCAATCAACACCTCACTTATGTATATCAATTACAGAACTCATAATAATACAGTATATTCACCTCTTCAGTTTCTGCAAAAATAGTTGGAGCCTGGGAAATGGCTTTGTTCTCTACTCTGTCTATTTTTTTAATTTCCGGATCTCTGTGAGGTTGACAGGAGATTGTAAAGATTAACACAGTGTTCTATTCTAGTGAGACGTGTTGCTGCTGAAATACAGTCAGCACTTTAGCTGCTTTACAGGCTCACATCGCAAAACCACCTCCCTCACTCCCATACTCATCTCTGTATGACTGTTCACACCCTCTAGCACCTCTGACCTCTGACCGTTCTCTGTCCCCTCTTTGCTCTCCTTCTCTCTTTTGTCTTGGTTTTGTTAAAGCACTGTCTCATCAATGTTTCTCTCTCTGTTGTCTTGGCTCGGTAAAAGCATTGTCTCCTCATTGGCTTCACATACATTCAGAGGAATAAAGTCAACTCCAAACAGTTCAATATTCTCAAGGTCTCGGCAGAGGAGAATGTAACAATATTTTAGTTCAATATATGAAGCGCTGTGAAACAGCCAGCCTTTCATTCTTATTGACCCATAATTGTAAATCTTATAATTAGACTCAGTTTAGTGAGCTGTGACCAACGGAGCCTCTAACTCCCGTATACAAGCAGAGCTACCAATGATAAGCAAGTAGCGCATGTGAAACCTGTCAACCCACCCTCTCTCTCTTTCTCTTTTGCTCCCTCTCCATTCCCCCCTCTCCTTCCAACTCATCTGCATCAGTGACAGGACAACTGGTGTCGCCAGGGCCGCAAAGACAAATACTTTTAATTAGAAGCCCAACGGGATCGTGAAAGAGGGAGCCAGGCTTTTGCAGGACTCATTAACATCCCTAAATGAAATTCGGAGCTTTATGACGTCCATTTACATGCTTAATAGGCCCACCATTCTGTGGCCGCCTGACAGATACAGGGTGCAGAGAAAAACTCATGTGAGACACCCAGTTTTTTATTTTTTAAATGGACCTGCGTTGACTATCCGTCTCTGTTAATGACTTGGTGGCGAGCTGCGCTGCTGAATTGGGAAATATGAGGGACTGGGAAATAGTTTTAGAAAATTTGAACCCGGTCCAAAACTAAATGTAAATGAAAAGAGCCTTGATATGGGGAGCATATGTGTATAGAATCATTATTATCATGATCATTATAAGAAAGCTGTAAAAATAAATCAATGCCAGATTAGCACATCTGCTACAGTCCATTATAGCTAATGCTAACCTAGCCATTTGCTGAATGATTTGATTTGAATTCAACTGGCATTTGACATTTATATGTAAACTGATGAAAGATGAGAGATAGACAACCCACATATTTGTTATATTCATTTCACTCAGGTAACAGATGTAAAAGACTCGGGTGTCACTTCAAGGTACTGAGTCACATCGAGAATGCACAAAGGATCGAATCAAGATTTACCACAAAAAATAACAGAAATGCTCATTTACTGTCCACGCCATCTTGCCTCTGCCTCTCTAGGGAAAAAAAGACGACTGAGTGAAAAACACAAAGAGCCTCCATTTTATATTTCAGATTTCACATACAGTGCAAGTAGTACTGTAAGTGTAGTGAAGGAGGGGCCTACTGAAAATAGAATGAAACTTGAGAACAGTGTCTAGATTCTACGACAGACACAGGGCGTGACTCACATGTCTTTGTCCTTACTCTGAGGCCTGGAACCCACAAAAAGCCCCATGTTGGCTGAATGAAACTCATTCTGTAAAGTCTGGCAGTGATTCTGAAGTTGAGGCAAAGGGAAGCAACACTTGCTTTCCCCATCAGGAGAGGCATGCATTTTTGCAGTTGTTCTCTGAAACATGCAGCACCACCATTTTATCTGCGTGGTGCTGGGGCGAAACATTTTGTGGGGAGAAGTGTGAGACCTCGCTTCTAGATTACATTTCATCTTGGAATTATGAGAAAGAAAATAGCTTTCATCCACAATATTTAGAAATTTAAGTAGGATAGCTACCTGCTAATTCCCATACATTCTACCTTTGTTGAAGGTAGCTGCCAATCGACTATAAACATTGAACCTATGTTGACATGTTCTCAATAGGTTGTGCATAGTACCTTGTGACTCATTTGACTCATAGCAAGACTATTTTGGTATAAAAAGGCACAGCATCAGGTTCCTGTATGACACATTGCTCATGAGGAAGGACGTTTTGAAAAGTAACCTGCTGTAAGTGAAAGAGGGGGGAGAAAATCTGACTGTCCCCCCCCCCCCCCCCCCCTTCCCCTGCTGCAGGGGTGTTGTATATCCCTCCTTTGAAGAGGGAAATATTCTTGTGACTCCTGTTGAGGAATCACATGACTGGGGCCAGGAGGAACAAACACAATGGGCACAGTATATGTACACCCCTCGCCTGCCTGTCCCTCATTATCAGGAACATACATTCATATTACAAGCCGTGGCTGAATGGAGAGAGGTACTGAATTGTCAGGGTAGCATGTGCATTCTAGTTGACTTTGCCTCGAGTGTTAAACCATGGTCATACTTCAGTTTATTGAGTGCTGTGTTAGCCACAGTTGATTGTCTGATTTTGAGCCCTTTTCTCCTCTCCTTCATAGATGAAAGGAAGGATGAATATGATCCCTTGGGGCCAGAGGGGTCTCTTCACTCTGTAGGAAGTGGTCCAGGTGACTTCCTCCCTCTTTATTTAACTTTTATTTAACTAGGGAAGTCAGTTAAAAATAAATTATTATTTACAATGACGGCCTACCCCGGCCAAATCCTAACGACGCTGGGCAAATGTGTGCTGCTCTATGGGACTCCCAATCATGGTGATACAGCCTGCAATTGAACCAGGGACTGTAGTGACGCCTCTGGAACTGAGATGCATTGCCTTAGACCGCTGTGCCACTCAGGAGCCCCATATATATATTTGCAAAAAAATATATGGGGGATTGGAAATGATGCAGACACATACATTGATGGAAGCTACAATCTATCTGCAATATTACAACTGATCTACCCCCTAAAAGAAAATAAATATATATATATATATATATATATATATATATATATATATATATATATAACACACTAGGAAGAGACATGATTATAACCCCTTGCAGCAGGTGATATACCTAATAGGAAACACATACACACAGTCAAGGGCCACGAGAGATAATGCAAAGCAAACATTTGCAGGTTGAGTGAGAGTGCAGCACAAATCACATCTAGCTACAAAATTGAATTTTGACCTAAATCTCATTTGTTTGATTCATGTACTTTCAAATTGGTTTAAAATTGTAGTTTGTCCTGGCAGTGAATCACATTGTCTTTGCAGTTAAGCATTTTTATCTAGCCTAAAGTAACTTCAAGGGATCCAAGCCTCTTGGGGACAGTTCAGTGTCCTTCGTTTTAAGGATATTTTCAACAACAAAAATATACACAGTATCTGTGTCACAGCTGCACACAACACATAAGCCAATAGCAAACAGTATTGATCCTAAGACAAATAAATGTAGCCACACTAACTGCCCTGATTTGTTAAATAAGCTGATGAATAAATTAGACACCTGATGTACCATTATACCTACACTGACTGTTTGGCAGATATAGCCTCACATCTTCTTACTCATAATCAAATCTCTGCTTTAAATTATGTAGAGAGAGAATTCTAAGTGAGATCTGTAAACCAGAAAATCTAATTGCAACTTAAACCAATTACCTGTTACACTAGGAAATATTTAAGTTAAAATGTCTAAAAGCTTTAAAATGGGTTGTGAACATCACTTAATGATGAAATGATCTCTTCTTTTTCTTTGTTGGGGCCATTACATGGCATAATTAACGGTAACTTAAATGTATACTCCCCTCTAAGTAGTGGCTTAATGCTTCCCTCCCCCAGTGTCCTTCATCACATTTAGAGACCAGTCTTAATATAATGTAGCTGTGCAGCACATCTCAAAATGGGGGAAGGAGAATGGAGACTGACCAATGTTCTCATGTTCTCATTTGTCTTCCTCTCTCTTCTTCTCTAACTCCCCCTCCTCTCATATCCTCCTCCTCCCCCTCTCCTCCTCCTCCCCCTCTCCATCCTCATCTCCTCCTCCTCCCCCTCCTCCTCCTCCCCCTCTCCTCCTCCTCCTCCTCCCCCTCCTCCTCCTCCCCCTCTCCTCCTCCTCCTCCTCCATCCTCCTCCTCATCTTATACAGTTAATGGAGTGGATGGGGTGTCAGAGCTTGACGACTACTTCACTAAGTGTAGTAAACTGGAGGAGAGTGACGGCCTCTCGGCCAGCATCGCTGAATACCTCCAGCGTGGCGACACCGCCATCATTTACCCAGAAGCCCCAGAGGAAGTGACACGACTCGGAACTCCCGAAACCATTGTGCAAGACGAAAACGAAAACGGTGAGAATCCATAAAATCCATTTGACAGTTAATCTCTGATTATTTGCAGTCTCAGAAGCTGCATTAAAGGCCTTCCACCCTGTGCCTTTGTCCCCAATAGTGTTACTGACGGACTTTTATGGGTAGTCTGTGTTCAAGTGTAAGCTGATGGTGACTTTACATAGAGTCTTTGTGAAGCAGAGATAATCATGTTGCTTGTTGCACTTACTCTGTTTACAACCTGGGCATACTGCCCATCAAGGTCTACTGGCTGACCTTATGACAACGCCTCCTCCTTTCCCCTATACAGAACTGTCACCTGGGACTCCAGATGCTTTCACCCAACTGTTGACCTGTCCTTACTGCGACCGGGGTTACAAGCGGCTGACATCGCTCAAGGAGCACATCAAGTACCGCCATGAGAAGAATGAGGAGAGCATACCCTGCCCACTGTGCAGCGAGACCTTCTCACACCGAACACTGCTGGAGAGACATATGGCCATGCACAAGCCAGGGATCGATCAGGTAAGACAGGCAGACAGACAGACAGACAGACAGGCAGACAGACAGGCAGACAGACAGGCAGACCGACAGACAGGGGGGTGATGTTTTTCTGTTTTTCTTTTACTATTTTCTTTCCTCATCTCATCTCCTTCACACTGTTGTGTCGTTGTGTGGGTCGATCAACGATCTGGGTGAAACACACAGTATCATTTTAGGTCACTGCCCTTTACTCATTTATTTTTCCTTTTAAGATTTGTGTTAATTATAATGGCTTTAATGGCTTCCTCATGGTGACTGGATGCTCTTTTCTTCTGCATGAAGAATCATATTCTCTTGAGTGAATTAGTATTCTCCTTTCCTCTTCCTGTCATCCTCTACTCCTCTCACATTAAACAAGTTACTTCAGAACCCCACACAGCTTCAGACCCCCACACGGCTTCAGACCCCACACTGCTTCAGACCCCCACACTGCTTCAGATCCCCACACTACATCAGACCCCCACACAGCTTCAGACCACCACACTGGTTCAGACCCCCACACTGCCTCAGACCCCCACACAGCTTGTTCACAGCTGCATTGTGTTGCGTCTTTCTTTAGTGAGGCCTGCGTGGGATGTGCTAGCATATTGCCTTCCTCAGGCCATCTGACTTTTTACATCAGCTGTTGCTAGAAGTGGACCAGATTTGATTAGAAATGAGCACTCATACATAGTAGCAGAGATTTGGACCATTTCCTATGGTTCAATACGCAGTTCTTTCACTGAGCATGACGTTGATTAAGTACCAGTTTTATAGATAGATAATAAACAGTAGCAGCACTGTCACTTTATTCCTAGTTATTTGTACATGTCTACCTCAAATACCTCGTACCCCTGCACGTCTACTTGGTACTGGTACCCCGTGTATATAGCCTAGTAATCGTTACTATAAGGGCACAAGGCGAGACCCAAATGCAAACACGAGGCAGATGGCAGAGCTACGATATTTATTATAACAAAGGGAGTAGGCAAAGGCAGGTCGGGGGACAGGTGAGAGTTCATAACCCAGGTCAGAGTCCAAACAGTACCAGATGATAGGCAGTCTCGAGGTCAGGACAGGTGAGAGTTCATAAACCAGGTCAGAGTCCAAACAGTACCAGACGATAGGCAGTCTCGAGGTCAGGACAGGCGAGAGTTCATAAACCAGGTCAGAGTCCAAACAGTACCAGATGATAGGCAGTCTCGAGGTCAGGACAGGCGAGAGTTCATAAACCAGGTCAGAGTCCAAACAGTACCAGATGATAGGCAGTCTCGAGGTCAGGACAGGCGAGAGTTCATAAACCAGGTCAGAGTCCAAACAGTACCAGATGATAGGCAGGCTCGAGGTCAGGACAGGCAGGGGTCAGAAACCAGAACAGTACCAGACGATAGGCAGTCTCGAGGTCAGGCCAGGCAGGGGTCAGAAACCAGAACAGTACCAGACGATAGGCAGTCTCGAGGTCAGGACAGGCGAGAATTCATACACCAGGTCAGAGTCCAAACAGCACCAGACGATAGGCAGTCTTGAGGTCAGGCCAGGCAGGGATCAGAAACCAGATCCGAGTCCAAAACAGTACAAGGGGATAGGCAGGCTGGTAGTCAGAATGCAGAGTGGTCAGGCAGGCGGGTTCTGAGTCAGGACAGGCAAGGGTTGAAACCAGGAGGACTAGAAACAAACAGAGACTGGAGAAGATCGGCGCAAGGAAAACCACTGGTTGTCTTGTCAAACCAGACGAACTGGCACAGAGACAGGAAACACAGAGATATATATACACCGGGGATAATAAGCGACACCTGGAGGGGGCTGGAGACAATCACAAGGACAGGTGAACCAGATCAGGGTGTGACAGTTACTGATTGTGTATTTAAATATAACTTTTTTTTAAATACGTGTTTCAGTCTTCTATTCCTCTATTGTCTTTCTCTCTGCGTTGTTTGGGCCCATCAGTAAGCTTTTCATTGTTAGTCTACACCGGTTGTTTACCAATTCGTGTGATGGATAAAGTTGTATTTAATTTTGTATTTTGATTTTAACCAGGGAATCAGTACAAGTACAACCATTTACAACCAGCAATTTGTAAACATAAAGACCAAAAAACCAAAAGTATAGGCCTTTGTTTCTGTCATAAAACAGAACCTACAACTGACCATGCAAATAAGCAGTGGAATCATTACAATTGTCCAATTATAGTGGTGATAATAGTCAGATTTCCTTAAATAAGCACCCTCCTTCCTCCCGGAGTCCCCCTCCACCCCCTCACCTGACCCCCCCCCCCCCTTTCAGATTGGCTTAAATAAGAGCAGATGGTATTCCCCCCAGTGATCTGGAGTATCATAATCCTCAAATGACTTTAAGTGTTTGTTTAGTTCTGTACTTCCTCTCCAGCTAAAAGAGCTAAAGAAAGGTTCTTCTGGAAGGTCATTATGACTAGGCTACCTTAGTGCACCGGACTGTGGAGGGATTTCCATTTGAGTGCTACTGAGTGCTATTGGTGCAAACATGTGAATTGTGCTACTCTGCTTATCCTCTGTGTGCAATGGGGAATGTATTTTTAGCATGGGGTAATTGTTCACACATTTGGTTATGAAGGCAGGTTCTACCACATCAGCCATTTTTTTCAGATCGCTAGCATTTTCACAATGTAGTCCCCTTCAAGCCACATTCAGTAGTCTAACTCTAATCACATTCTCTTACCTGAAATGTCACCTGCTGCCATACATACACACATACACAAACACAATAACACACACCGATATATAGATTCCTCAGCAAGCATTAGTGAAAAGGGATTTTTTTGACATTGAAATTGTACCATGAAAACCTCCCACATCTTTCTCATAAAGGTCTTTGTGGGGGCTTTATCTCTCTACATGCTGTTTTTATTTGTTATCTGCACTCATTTGAATTTCAGGAAATGCACCTACACTAAACAGTTACCTTTGAACAGAACACAAAAACTCAACCCACACACTATTCTCAAAATCGATTTATGAGTTCCTTGCACGCTTCATCATTTTTATTAAACCATTTCAGATGTAAAACCCTAAAAAATACTTATGCAGTTAGATGTAGTTAACGTTTGTGACGAAGGGTTATACCGTTGAAGCTACGACAAATTCATTACATTCCTTCTCAAGGCCAGCTACCTTGAAATCTCGCCCAGTGCCTGGTTCATTTGTGTACTCCCACACTTACACAACACGTTTAGGTGGCACTGATGTGAAAACTCTCTTTTCTATCTCCTCCACAGCCCCAGCTGCTGAGTGAAGGGGCCGGCAATCGCAAGTTCAAATGCACTGAGTGTGGAAAAGCCTTCAAATACAAGCATCACTTGAAGGAGCATCTTCGCATTCACAGCGGTAGGTACTAAAATGAGTCAAGCCGGCATCAGCCCACCATTTTAAAATGTATTCATGTGACTGTGGCTAGATGACAGAGAGGGCTCATGCCATAAGAGTAAAATTGATAATGTTCCTTTTTGGCCTCTGTCAGTAAATGAGTCATTCTGTTTTATAATAGCTCACTGTTTCAGACCTGTTTTATAACTGACTAACGCCGCCATATGGATGAGGCCATAGCTCAAGAAGACAAGAGTTGAATAGAAATAGAAATTCAAATTTTCACACTGAAGGAAATCTTCAGCTATTTCACTACCAGCCAATTGCAAGCATTCAAAATGGAGTAACTTGAGATTCATGTACCATTTTATCGTTTATAGGCGAGAAACCATACGAGTGCTCCAACTGCAAGAAGCGCTTCTCCCACTCCGGCTCCTACAGTTCGCACATCAGCAGCAAGAAGTGTGTTGGTCTGTTCTCCGTCAATGGACGAGTAAGTAATGGAGGAGGCAACGCCAAGGCTGGCTCCTCCCCTAACTCCACCGCCTCCTCCCCGGGAAGCCCCGCCCTGGCTCTGCTCCGCCACAAGCTGGAGAACGGACGCCCCATGGGGCTCCAAGACCAGCAGGGCCACCTGGACATCAAGGCAGAGCCAATGGACTTAAACGACTACCGGCTACTGATGGCCTCCCAGTATGGCGTCGGAGGACCAGGGGGCTACATGAATGGAGCCTGCCGAGGAGGCAGCCCCCTGGGGGTCCACAGCTCATCCCAGAGCCCCCTGCAGCACCTGGGTGGAATGGGGTTGGACCTGCCCCTGCTGGGATACGGGTCCCTGGGGAACAACCTGAGCGAGGTGCAGAAGGTCCTCCAGATTGTGGACAACACGGTGTGTCGGCAGAAGATGGATGGGAACCCGGAGGAGATCTCCAAGCTCAGGGCCTATATGAAGGAGCTGGGGGCTCAGATGGAGGAGCAGAAGCTGGCCTTGTCCTCTCCGCGTGCCAGCTTCCAGGCGGTGGGCCATGGCAGCCCCACCAAGAGCATCATCGACTACACCCTGGAGAAGGTGAACGAGGCCAAGAGCCTGATCGATGACTCCAAGAGGCAGATCAACATGGACATAAAGAAGGAGAGGCTCAACCACTCGACGGATCGTGAGGACAAGTCGCACCACGGAAGCCACCTGGTTCCATTCCTGCCGTTCTCCTGCCAGTTCTGCAAGGAGACCTTCCCAGGGCCCATCCCACTGCACCAGCATGAGCGCTACCTGTGTAAGAAGAACGAGGAGATCAACCACCTTCAGCCCAGCGAGGACGTGTCTCTCAGCCACAGGGGAGTGTTCCCCTCAGACCAGCAGGCCTCCCTGCTGTCCTCTCTTTCAGAGAGGGGCGCCACCAGCCCCTCCAACCCCTTCAAGGACCACATGTCAGTGCTCAAGGCCTACTTCGCCATGAACACAGATCCCAACTCAGAGGAGTTGCTGAAGATCTCCATCGCAGTCGGCCTTCCGCAGGAGTTCGTCAAGGAATGGTTCTCCCAGTGGAAGAATCAGCAGCAACAACAACAACACAACAAGGGCAATGCCAACCACAGGAAGCAGTCACCGCCGCCAGAGCGGAGCAGTGCAGAGGAGCGCAGGCACCACAGGCTAACCAGGTCACCAATGTCCACGGCGCAACACGTGGACCGTATCATGGCACTCGCTGATTTACACGGTGGCAACACCAACGGTGACCGTGACGCTCTCCACAGACACTCAGAGGCCAACCAGTTTACAGCAAACAGGCAGACGGGTGACAAACCACTAGACCCCTTGAACCAACTTAGAAGCAGAACTCCATCTCCTCTAAATCTCTCCTCCACTTCTTCTAAAAACTCCCAGAGCAGCTCGTACACTCCAAACAGCCTGGCCTCTGAAGGGGACAGCCATGGGGGGGACGCACCGTTGGACCTTTCTCTGCCAAAACACATGATGAGCAACAGCATCTCACTGGGAGAAAAGAGGTCCGAACCAAACGGCTACGTCTCAGACTGCAACGGTGACCACCACCATTCCAGCCGGGAGCAGGGTACTGAGCCCATGGACTTGGCCCACATCAAGAAGGAATTCCTGGGCTCGGAGAGAGACAACAGAGGCAACCGTGGACACCAGATGGAGAAGAGTGTCAGCCCCATCTTTGGCATCAACCCCTTTGGTGGTGGTCACATGTACACATCTCTGCCCCCACATGGAGCATTCCCCCCGCCTAGCTTCATGCAGGCCCAGGCCAGCATCCCAGGCCTGAGGCCATACCCAGGGCTGGATCCAATGAGCTTCCTGCCCCACATGGCCTACACTTATGCAACTGGGGCGGCTACATTCGCTGAAATACAACAGAGGTCGAGGAAGTACCAACGGAAACCAGGTTTCCAGGTAAGCAAGCCCTTTTGTGGTTTCAGGTCCATTCACTAAATCCATTTTTAGTAAGAGCTTAACAATAAACATTTTGCCCTTTTAAATCTATGGATTTAGTATCTTTAGTATCTAATGGATAAGTTACACTCAAATTAAATGTTTTAGATTAGTAAAAAAAATAATGTTAAAGTTGTGTTTTTGTCAAATAATTTCCTGTAATTAGATGAGTTTGCACTGTGGCTGTCTGTTTTGTATATGCGTCCACTCCACACATCAAATCCACAACACAGACTTAAAAAGCCCATATGTTCCCCTTTTTATTGTCTCCTCTCCTGGGCAGTAAGAAGGGTCTTACACAGGTCGTACGGATCGACGACTAAGCCCTGTCCAGACTTGGGATCAAACTCAGAGCAGAAGGTGTCTTTGTTTTAGGTGACAGGTGTGGATTACTTACAAACAATTGAACAATATGCCTCTCTCATCTCATAGGGGGAGCTATTGGACGGCACTGTGGACTATCTGTCAGGCCTGGAGGACCTGACAGACGAATCCCTCCTCTCCCGGAAGAAGATTAAGAAGACAGAAAGTGGTATGTACGCGTGTGACTTGTGCGACAAAACATTCCAGAAGACCAGTTCCCTCCTAAGACACAAATATGAACACACAGGTATATAACATTTGGACAGTTGTTTTCTACCCCAACCACCCTCTTTACCTTTGTGCCAGTCCCCCTCCATGTTTTGTGTCATTTGAAAGCTGTTCTTTTTCTGTTATTTCATCCTCTCCATCTCTCTCTTTTTTTCCCTTCTTGATCACGTCATTTTTTCCCCCCACCAATCTTAATTGTTATTTTCCTCTCGTCTTTCATGATTCCCATTATAATGTGTTCAGATCCATGAACTTTAACGTGTTCCTTTCTTATTGGGGTTTGGGAATAGTGGGCTGTTTGGATATCAAAGCAGTTACATAAACATTCAGTAAAAGTAGAAGTGAGCATCATTGCATTCATCACAGACACCATAGTGGTAGTCATTCTGACTCCAGGCGTTCTAAATGACATCATCATATGGTCTCCAAAAGTAACAGGACCAGTGGCCATTTTGGAAACAAACGTTCTGCTTCAAGAGGGACTGTCTTTTTAAAGATCACGCTAGTATGTTAAGACACAGGGACATACAGTATATATACTGTGCCTTCAGTGACAGGGACGAGAATTACTGCGTCTACCCTGGTGGTATTTAACAGAATGACAGGTCGTATAGGAGGATTGCCTGTGTGGCATGTTTGGTTATTTTTTAAATGATCTTCAAAGATGTGACCTCTCCTCCTGGGGACTCCTCTCTTTCAGCATCCTGTAATGGAATGCCCCATGAGGAATTCTCTGTCTCCTCTATTTTTGTCCCACTGTAGGGAAGGTGGGGAGGGCGAGGGGGGGGGGGGGGGGCACTTAAAGTATGCCAACTATGGATGATGTCGCAGGCATTCCAAGGCTATCTGAGGATAGGAATCGCCTGTGTGTGTGTCTGTGTGTGTATGTGCATTCTGTTGCGTGGCTGCTCTCCTGTGTGTACTTTATGTGTATTGGCTTTCGTAGGATGGGAGGTGTTTGTGCATGTGAGCGTGGGATGTGCGCTTTTGGAAGGGTGCTATTATATGGGCCGATTGAACTTGCATTTGAGAGGCCCATTTTGTCTAATAGAAGGGAATATATTTCCGGTAGCACTGCTGAGTTGCAGTAAACCTTTAGTGCGAGGAGCTGCATGCTGCGGGGACAGGGAAGAGGGGCAAAGGGGGCTAGTGGTGTGAAGGTCCTCCTCCTATAAATATAACTGTCACACCATCACGTGAAGGATGCCTAATCCTACTCGTTTTAACCTGGACCTATGATGTCACGAGAACACGCTGTCACTGGTGCCAGGCTGCGCTTCAGTTTCACCTTGCTTGGTGTTCGAAACATCTGAGTTCACTGGCTTAGCTCGCTGCTCGCCGGCCCCGCCCATCATGGAGTGTTGAGGGGTTTTATTTCCACCTGACTCCCCGCCGTGTTTTCTAGCAGCAACTAAAATTAGCTCTAAAGTTAGATTGTCAACCATAAACTGAGGTTTACTTTTAACGCTTTGTTTTGTTTTCTAAAATGTATTTGAGAAATGTACTTGTATTTATTTGTACCATCACAACATTACTCATTCCTATCATTATTGTGTCCTCTAATAATTTTCACCATGATGGAGGGAATGAAGAAATCCGTAATGATGATATCAATGCTTTTACACTCAGTATGCACATAACGTGATCAATACATTCTGTGTCAAGTCAGACTAAATTCACTCTAATTTTACATGTGTACTACGTGTCTGTTCTCCTGAATAACTGTTTATTTTCCCTTTGTGTTTTTTCTGTGTTTCTAGGGAAGGGGACCATAGTAACACTGTAGTAACACCTCCTCTCCCCTGTCTCCTGTGTCTCCGCAGGAAAGCGACCACACCAGTGCACGATCTGTAAGAAGGCCTTCAAACATAAGCACCACCTCATCGAGCACTCTCGCCTGCACTCTGGAGAAAAGCCATACCA
This sequence comes from Oncorhynchus mykiss, assembly GCF_057628025.1. Taxonomy (NCBI): domain Eukaryota; kingdom Metazoa; phylum Chordata; class Actinopteri; order Salmoniformes; family Salmonidae; genus Oncorhynchus; species Oncorhynchus mykiss. The sequence goes on from NC_143043.1 coordinate 46,614,586, forward strand.
ATGTGACAAGTGTGGCAAGCGCTTCTCTCACTCAGGCTCCTACTCCCAGCACATGAACCACCGCTACTCCTACTGCAAGAGGGAGGCCGAAGAGAGGGAGGCAGCTGAGAGGGAGGCGGAGGAGAGGGAAGCCTGGGACAAAGGCCAGGGCCCCATGGAGCCCACAGAGCTACTGATGAGGAGGGCCTACCTACAGGGTCTGGGGCCGTTGGGCTACTCAGACACCGAGGACCAGCTGGACGACGGGGGCGACACCATCCTGAGGGATGGCACGGAAGGAGGAATGAGGGGAGGACGAGGACAGACGGAAGTGGACGAGACGTATGAGGAGGTGACAGACAGACGAGAGGCGGGAAGTTTCAGGGAAGGAGAGGACGAGGGTGACGGAAGGATGGACACAGCGAGGGATGACGAGGGGAACGATGCAATGCATTCGATGGATGACAGTTCAACAGAAGGGAAAAGAGACACCAAGTCAGACCATTAGGAAGCAGATTAAATCAATTCTGCAGTCAGTCCCCCAAAAAATATTGCAGAAAATATTTGTCATGATGGTTTGTTTCATTTCCTTTTTCCATTCTTCCAGCAAACATGAAACTTGCTTTGTTTTCAGAAGGGCACTGCAGGGGCTAAGTCAAGCAACTTGTAGCTTCTCAGAAGCTCATAATGATGGACTCATGGAATGTGGTGACTGACTGCCAACATCAGAGTTGAGATGACAAGCTGGGTGGGATTATTTAAGAATCAACATTATGATGTAATAATGATTATCATTATAATAAACAAATTAAATGAAGCTGTCTTTAATGCACAGTGTAAAATAAGGCCTAAAAGCTGTGTGGTGCTATAATGTTGTTAACCCTTGTGTTTTATTGTGTTCATACCCCAAACCAGGAAATTGCACTCTGCCCCTTTAATCACTACAAAAACAATAAAAAAACTATTTAAAAAACCCTATGTATATTTATACCGTGCTTGAAGACTTGGTAGCAGTCCGGCAGTGTTGTACTTTGTCTACTACTTACTGTGATGTCCTTGGTTCTACCCTCCCTTTTTGCTCGGCAAACTAACCGCACCATTTTTTTGTCTTTATGTGAAGGAAACTTTAAACCTGTGTGATTTTGATGAGTCTTAAAATGGACTGGAATGAAATGACAGAATGAAATAGAGAATTGTGAAATACGAAGGGCTCCATATGACAGACACAAGAGACTTAGTATGTTTTATTTTCTCAAGAGAAAGCCTTATATGCAAACCTTTTCACCTGTGCGTTTCTGCAAGTGCCATCCCTGTACAGTGTAAAAATCAAGAGTTTACTCGTATTATCTTTGCTCTGGCTTCAGTATTAAATCAATATTTCATCTAGTTTTTCAAAGTACCTATGTCAGTATTAGCATCGATAGAGACAGCAGTTCGTTAGTTTACATGTTTGTGCAATTTTATGTACTTTTCATTTACCTTTTTTTCAGTATTACTTTTGTTTTTGTAGATTTCTTTTCCCAAGCATAAATTACATTTCAATCAAATTTTAAGATTGCCATTTTATTTATGTGACTCATTTTATATTTCCTAATTGTATTTATTTCATACTGTAGTGTACAGTATGATAGTTCCTCAACAAATATATTTTAGTAAAGGATTGTGTCATTGGCTATTGGAGAAAATCGTCAATAGAAAGCACTCTATGGTATTTGGAAAAACAGTCATTGTTTTAAATTGTCAATTTAGTTCTTATCATTTTATTTCCTTTAAACTACTGGAAATTTGCAATTTGGGGAACTTTTGATACAATATTGTGAAAACACTGTATTTTTTGACAATAAAAACTCCACTTTAGTCATCCAGGTACAGAGATTAAGATAGAGGGGGTGTTGATGGAAAATTCCTAAAATGTCTTAAGTAGGCTATTATTGAATTTTTTATTTCTCTTGGAAATGACCTCGAATAAATGTAGCCAAAATAAATTTGAATAAAGCTGTGTTGTTCTTCTTGTACTTGAATGACTTCTATTCATTATCGATCTAACAGTGATCATTTATACTTGCAAACAGGCCTGTAGCAGTCTCATCTCTATAGAATTTGTATTCAAGGTAAACTCAGCGATATGACGTGGATGCAGAACAGCATACTGTTTTTTTTTCCCACTACAACTTAGAGCGTTGAAGTGCAAGGCTCAACTTCTCCCCTGTTTTAGTGCCCTGGCTACCATGGCAGTCCTCAATCCATGTTCATAGGTTGAAGTGAAAAGTTATCGATTGCGACACATACAGTAAGCTTACATCTCATACGTGGCCTCACGTGGCTCTTAGTAACCACACAAAATACATACTAGCTGTTTTACATTGGATGCCGAGACGCAGTTCATCTTTCAGAATAGCCTATTTCTCCATAGGGAAACGTTTACCACGAGTAAGGCAATGATGCCTCTCAGGTTTGAGGATGGATTAACCTACTGTTTGTTTTCCAATGTCCTAACTAGAAAGCACATAGAAGGGATGTGAAAATGTTACAGTTCAGTGTGTGGACTGGAGACTTTCTAACGGAGCATGTCACAGAAAGAAGCGTTTGTGTGTTGTGTTTTTGTTTCGCTTTACAATTGAATAATAATTGTATTTGAACATACCAATATAATGGTATGTTCAATAAACATTTAAAAGGGAAACATTTTCAAAACTACTATAGACATTTCTAACTATCCCTGACAAGCTTCTAGTCAAGGATAGTTCCAATTTAATATAAAGTAATTAGCACAGACTTTTACTTTACTATAAAATGAGAAAGAATAATCATAAAATCTCTCTCTCAACTGTTAGTTATTGCTGCCTTTACACTTATGTGATTAGTTCTGCTGAATTATGACCTTCTGATGTGGATTCTACTTTATGTGAAGATTTCTTAGAGGCTGTGTGATAGACTTTTTTAAATTACTTTCGCCTCTTTGAAGTTTAAAAAGACTAGGCTTGAGCTCAAATTACCACAGCAGCAGACAACCAAACTGGCCATGAACTGTTTACATAGGATCTCAGAAGAACTACATTATCCATGACCTTACTAATTTAACTAACATAATGAAATGCAAATAAAACACCACACACACACACACACACACACACACACACACACACACATACACACAAGATAAAGTCTATTTTAGGATCTTGCAGATGTTGGGTAAAATATTGTACATATCTTCACTGAGTCCACTAAAACATGGAAGATCAGTTGTTGGCAGAGAATATGTTCACAAGTAGCCTAGAAAAATCATCCCTTGACAGTATTGTCAAAATAGTGAGCGAAAAAGCTATATCTCTCTCTTAGCCAGTGAAGACCTAAACAACGAACAGCGTAGGAGGCGTTCCTAAAACGACACCATCACGCACGGACGGAACGAGTGCGTCATTTTTTCTACCAATAATATTCAGGAAAAGGTGAGTTTTCGTTCCACATGCTGACAGAAACGAACACTGACATGTGCACTGCATGTTGTTTCAAACACTTTCTATAAAGCGACGCTTTATTTCTACATTCATTTGTCTTACTGAATAGAAAAACAATTGTCAATTTGCATAGGGAGACTGTAAATGTTTTCAATGACAAATATGGTTACGAATGGGAATGTGTCACTGGCAAAGGAGACGTTGTGTACAATCTAGCTCTGGTCCAGGGCATTACTGCGCCTTGTAAACTGAGCATTCTGGATCGGGCCAAAATACGAAATCCATGTGTAGTGACTGAATTCAATGTAGGCTACAAAGTAAAAAGGAAAGATGTTGCTAGAGTGTTGAATAACTGCTATCTGTAGGCTATGTGCCAGCTGCTATTTAAAAAAAATATGACTTATTTTGAGGGCATTTTGTTTACTGCCTTTTTGTTTTGTTTCCTACAGCATTGAACACATGCGCCTGAATCGGTTAGTCTAGCAGTTACCTAAAGCATTTTAACTTCGTATTATATTTCCTGAGCCTTGCCAACATGTCATGCGAAATCTAAATAGGCCTGGCCATGTGTTTTAAGCACTCTGTCACAAACCAGCCCATCATTTCAGATAAATATAGGTCCGATGGTATGGCAAAGAGACGGGATGGGATTTGTATAAAATTGAAGCTCACTTACTTAATTTTTACACAAATTAAAAACAGTTAAAATCGAAATTTGGAGAAAGGTAAAAACAAGCAACAGTGACTCCAGCCATGATCACCTTGTTGCTGTAGTTTCATTCACGTCAGACAATATGGGATTTAAAGGGATAATCCACCCCAGAGGTAAAAGTCTTCATTTTTTATTTAACCTCATATCTCCCTCATTAACTTTAAGCACCAGCTGTCAGAGCAGCTCATAGATCACTGCACCTGTACATAGCCCATCTGTAAATAGCCCATCCAACTACCTCATCCCCATACTGTTATTTTTTGTTGTTGTTGCTCCTTTGCACCCCAGTATCTCTACTTGCACATTCATCTTCTCCACACCTATCACTTCAGTGTTTAAATTGTAATTATTTTGTCACTATGGCCTTACCTCCCTTATCTTACCTCATTTGCACACACTGAACATAGACTTTTTTTCTATTGTGTTATTGACTGTATGTTTGTTTATTCCATGTGTAACACTGTGTTGTTATTTGTGTCGCATTGCTTTGTTTTATCTTGGCCAGGTCGCAGTTGTAAATTATAACTTGTTATCAAATGGCCTACCTGGTTAAATAAAGGTGAAATAAAAAACTTTATTTAACTAGGCAAGTCAGTTAAGAACAAATTCTTATTTACAATGAAGGCCTACCCTGGCCAAACCCGGACGACGCTGGGCCAATTGTGAAACTCCTGTGGATTTGGTGAAAGCCTATGTTGTATCTGTAACCACGTTTCCATTCATATGTTTTTATGCGAGCAATGTCGTACCGTATAAAACAAAATCAAGACACCTGTCATGGAAACAGGAAGTTTCAGTACAATTTCATGAATGCAGCCAGATCATTTGTTCGTTCGATATGGTGGGATCATTTTGTGTCGGTAAGAATAATTATGCGAGAAATGTCAGTGGAAACACCTTTATGCGCAAATATTTATATAATAGCCATTATATCAAAGTAAATTAGTCATGAGATGATATGGTATGTGATCCTTCTACTACAACTCAGGAAACCATGCCGTTTATTTGGCTACAGATGAAATAACTTATGATGAACTTCACAGGTTGATGAAAGTACACAGTGATCTTGATGCTCCTTTATACAGTAAATATCGAGGGGCTGATTCTGGTGACATGATGATCGATACTTGACTGCCATTTGACTAATAAAAATATTCTCGCTCTTTATCCATAATAATCTCATCATGTAGACTAGTTTACCCACTCTGTATCTGAGCGCAAATGCCAAGACCAGAGGCACATTTGGTATTTAACCCAACAGTTTTTGTGACAAACTAGAGTAGAATTAAAAATGTTCACTTCGGGGCCTGAAACGCCCCATAATTCAATTTGCGATGATTGTACATCCCTAACCCTAAGAAAAGCCAGCCAAAACTTAAAACCTCAACGTCAACATACAAGTGTAAGTAAAAACAAATGTAAATATGTTAGAAGTTGTCCTACTAATGCACAAACACGTCTTGTAAAAGTAAATATGTTTTTGTTTGGTTAGCTTTTGGATATTGTAGAAATAAAACATGTTCCTTCTTCAGAAGTTCCAGCTTGGCAGGCCGACGTTAGTTAGCTCATTCATTTGCTAGCTATTATACTTATAGTAATAATTATATGGTTAATATAAGTAGACATGCAATAATAGAGCATATGAAACACAATCGTTGCAGGACGAACGAGTGATGAATTTCCGAACAAAAATGTAATGAATTAAAATTAATTCCTTCCTCCCTCGCCGCTTGCCTTGTAAGTGTAAACTCGTCAGATGTCATGATACGTCATCAGAAGTGTCCACTTATTTTGAGGGCTGAGGGGAGAGGGTATGTCTGTTAAGTGTTTGGAATGCAGGCAATGTCTGTGGGAAAGTGCCATTGTTGCCATAGCAATGTACTCTGCACTCGCTTTGGGCAGAGGCGGACTGCAAGTTGAACTCCTGAGATGGACTCTTAAATTGATAGTGCAGTTTGTTAGTTTTTTTTTTTTTTTTACAGCTAGCTAGCTACTGACTTTGGTATTATTGTTTGGATTTACGTTTGCTAGCTAGCTAGCTAGTCAGCCAGCCCAGAGAGAGATCATTGCATTGTGGGTTTTGTAGTCGACTTGAGCTGCAACAGATTTCCACAATGATTTTGACGTTGCTACATTACCAACCTTGTTATGAGGACAAATTGAAAAAAAAAATCAGCAGAAATATAGTTTTCACATATTAGTGTTATTTAACGTAATCATAGGAATTTGTGGTTTGGGATGGATTCTAAAAACACATGTCATACTGTTCACTAGTTCAGCATCGGGATTAAAACACTTGTTTAGCTCCATGACAAGTCAAACAGCAGTTACCTAGCCAAACAGCAGTTACCTAGCCAAACAGCAGTTACCTAGCCAAACAGCAGTTACCTAGCCAAACAGCAGTTACCTAGTCAAACAGCAGTTACCTAGCCAAACAGCAGTTACCTAGCCAAACAGCAGTTACCTAGTCAAACAGCAGTTACCTAGTGAAACAGCAGTTACCTAGCCAAACAGCAGTTACCTAGCCAAACAGCAGTTACCTAGCCAAACAGCAGTTACCTAGTGAAACAGCAGTTACCTAGCCAAACAGCAGTTACCTAGCCAAACAGCAGTTACCTAGCCAAACAGCAGTTACCTAGCCAAACAGCAGTTACCTAGCCAAACAGCAGTTACCTAGCGAAACAGCAGTTACCTAGCCAAACAGCAGTTACCTAGCCAAACAGCAGTTACCTAGCCAAACAGCAGTTACCTAGTAAAACAGCAGTTACCTAGCCAAACAGCAGTTACCTAGCCAAACAGCAGTTACCTAGCCAAACAGCAGTTACCTAGCCAAACAGCAGTTACCTAGCCAAACAGCAGTTACCTAGCGAAACAGCAGTTACCTAGCCAAACAGCAGTTACCTAGAGAAACAGCAGTTACTTAGCCAAACAGCAGTTACCTAGCCAAACAGCAGTTACCTAGCCAAAGCCATCTACTACAGTCATCTCTTCCTCTGCACTGTTTTTAGAAAAAGTCGCACGGTTCTCTGCAGCTGTGTCGACCCGTTCTCCATAGAACAAGCAAGCCAGCCATACAGACACTCTTCTGCCATCCCGCTCCCTGGTGTCCTCATGGTCCTAAAGTCAGCCCCTCTAATACCGCTAAACTGCATTGACATTTAATTGGGATTGCAATGATTTTAGTAGCCTATTTAAAATGGTTGTTGAGCTAGGGTATGGTGACTGGTCACAATGTATGACATTTTTTCTGCCAACATCTGATAAGCCAACTCATACTAAATAGTACCAAGTACGTCAACTCCATGATGATTTAATCCACGGAGTTGAGCGTAGACTACAGATTTTGAAATGAACATCTGACTAATTAGTCACTATGCAGTCGATAATATATATTTTTTTACATTTTAAACCCTTTCTTTGTTTGATGAAATCCATACTTTTTAATAAAAAAATCAAATAAAACCATCAACTGCTCCCTTGTTGAGATTCAATTGGCACATGGACATTTGCGCTGAGTTGCCATTTTAGATCAACAGCAATGAGGAAGCAGTCGGTAGTTGTATTTGATTTATGATTTATTAAAAAGGATGGAATTCAACAAACAAGATAGGCACTCAACAACAGAGGACAAACATAAGTACACGGTAAGGATAAAAACACACTAGTCTGCGCTCAACTCCGTGGATGAAATCATCGTGGACTTGAGGTACTTTGTAAACTTCGGATCAGAGTAAAGTGTTGTCGTTTATGACAGTTCACTTACTGTGTTAATCAACAAATGACATTCTTTGTTCTTACTGCAGTAGACCTAGCTCATAAGTGAAACTTTCACCAGTGATGTGGTTTTTAAATGACTAAGGCTCTCTAGGCCTACTTCAAAGGGATGCTCTACATTTACAAGGCCACCCAAAGTCCTGAGAATTGCTTACACACAATGTAAAAGCCTTTTTTCAGTCGGTGGAATGCCTGAAAGTGTGATAAGTCAGCTGCATGACAAATCATATTCTGACCGATACAGTATGATTTTAATAGCAGAGTAAATCATTTTATATTCAATCAATTTTTGACAACCCCTTTTGATTTGAACAGAACCTTCCATACGTATTTGCCCATTGTAGAAGTGCTCAGAAAGTAACTTTTTGGACCTGAATGCCAAATCATTTGAGATAAAGGTGATTTTTGCATAACCCACCATACCATGAGACATACAGTACCAGTCAAAAGTTTGGAAACACCTACTCATTCAAGGGTTATTTTTTATTTGTTATTTTTTACTATTTTCTAACCTTGTAGAATAATAATGAAGACATCAAAACTATGAAATAACACATCGAATCATGTTGTAACCAAAAGTGTTAAACAAATCTAAATATATTTATTTTTTAGATTCTTCAAAGTAACCACCACCTTGATGACAGCTTTGCAAACTCTTGGCTTTCTCTCAACCAGCTCATGAGGTAGTCACCTGGAATGTCTTTCCAACAGTCTTGAAGTTCCCACATATGCTGGGGCGGCAGGGTAGCCTAGTGGTTAGAGAGCGTTGGACTAGTAACCGGAAGGTTTCAAGTTCAAACCCCCGAGCTGACAAGGCCCCTGAACAGGCAGTTAACCAACCAGGCCGTCATTGAAAGTAAGAATTTGTTCTTAACTGACTTGCCTAGTTAAATAAAGGTAAAATAAATAAAAAAATATGCTGAGCACTTGTTGGCTGATTTTCCTTATTTACAATGACGGCCTACCATGGCCAAACCCAAATGAGGCTGGGCCAATTGTGCGCCGCCCTATGAGACATTCACGGCATATATGATACATATGTGATACAGCCTGGATTCGAACCAGGGACTGTAGTACTCTTGCACTGAGACCACTTGGGTCTCTTGGGAGCCGATTTCAATGAGCATTTAACAACAGAGTTTTAAACTGCCCTACCTACACTTGGAAATCCAATAGTTATTATTTTTGTAATTATGGTGCATTAAAACTATAGGCAGATTTACCAAACTTTGTGGAGACAAGCGGAACCTCCAGAGTTAACCATCACTGCGAGCTGGACACGAGAAGGGAGTAATGAAGTGATCTAAAGGGATTTAATAAGAGTATACTGTCAATCCTATGTAGGAAACCCATTGAAATCATAGAAATAGATAATAGAATACACATAACCATTTAAGTTGACAATCGACGGTGGGTGGGCCGGGCGGCCATCTTTATGGTAGTAATTTAAATGTAGCAGCTAATTTCCAGTGGTCTGAAGGGATAGGGCCATTCTATGAATTATAGTATTGAAATGGCACCCACTCTGTATTCAGAAACATGTTGTGTCTCAACTGATGGTGGGCACTACACCACCTCAGATGATGTAACCTAGGGTCTAAGCTACATCATATGTGAATATGAAAATAAAGCCAATTGTAGTTGACACATTTTCAGATAATTGACATTAAAGGTTCAAAACATTTCCATTTGACAACCTTTGTTTGTAAGCTTTTAAATGATATCAAACCCCAACCGTTTATGTTTTCGAGTGACACGGTGTCTCATGGATTGGTGGGGTAGGCAAAATGTTTAAACTGAGCACCTTTATCTCCTGAATGTTTTGGCATTGAGGTCCAAAATGTAACTTTCTGACCACTTCTACCATGATCAAACATGTATGTAAAGTTTTGTTTAAATCAAAAGTGATGCTGTCAAAAAGTGATTGAATTTAAAGGGATTTACCCAGCAGAGTATAGAGGCAATAGCACAGTTATAAAAGCAAATGAATGGCTCACCTCTCACATGTAGGGTCATTTCCAAAAGGAGGACTGATATTCTTGAGTGGGGCACTCCAGTTTGTCATATATAGTCTGTGAAGTTCTACAGTGTAAAACACATTAAGGACACATTAAGGACACTTGATTGATCTTTCCATGTCATAGACTGACCAGATGAAAGCTATGAGCCCTTATTGATGGCACTTGTTAAATCCACTACAATCAGTGTAGATGAAGTGGAGGAGACCGGTTCAAGAAGGATTTTTAAGCCTTGAGACAATTGAGACATGGATTGTGTATGTGTTCCATTTGCCTTTGAATGGGGTATGGTAGCAGGTGCCAGACACACCGGTTTGTGTAAAAAACTGCAATGCTGCTGGGTTTTTCACGCTCAACAGTTTCCCGTGTGTATCAAGAATGGCCAACCACCCAAAGGACATCCAGCCAACTTGGCACAACTGTGGGAAGCTTTGGAGTGGGCCAGGATCCCTGTGGAATGCGTTCGACACATTGTCGAGTCCATGCCCCGACGAATTAAAGGCTGTTCTGAAGGCAAAATGAGGGGGTGCAACTCAATATTAGGAAGGTGACCTAAATGTTTTGCACACTCAGTGCATATTGGACTGCCTTTCCATTTTCCTGGCTATTGTTCATATCACTGTGCCTTCTCCTTCTCCCCATTCAAGGCAGCACAGAGAGATTAACACATGTCCATGTGCCTATAATTATAGCTGTAGTCCCTTTCAGTGGATCCTTAAATGATTCGCTTTTACATAAAGCCTGCGCTTGTGAAGTACAAGGGCACGACTCCCTCAATTAAAAGAAGGAAAAGTCACTGCTCACTCATTTCACCGCTTTGAAACCTTAATCTGCGGAAAATGGGTGCTGCCTCCCCTTTTCTAATATGAGATCAAAGGAGTCCTGAATAGCATTACACGTTCCTTGCTCGATGTGGGAAGCCGCTTAAATTTGCATTGTCAACCTGAAAAGCCTGCCATGAGAAGACTGAATGAAAGGTTTTTAGGACGCAATATTACTCTCTGTTTTGCTGGTTGAGCACTGATCCTAATGGAATCAGGGTTAGTCTCATGACTGCAGTACCCACTTTTGAACGATATCTGTGAATGTTATTGCCCTATGACCCATAACTTCATTATAAATCAGGATGGAAAATTCTATACATTAGGAATGTAGTCTATTTCAAGTATGTCATCTAACTAAACCTTTCAATCAAAATATTATACCTTGATATATACCATGATATCTATTCAGGTTAAAGGAAGAGAAAATGACAGAAGCTAACCTATTTTCTCAAATGTTTTCCCACATGTCAAACTGCAGTTTATTTGACTGTCTAGTGTATGCATTTCTATATTTAGATGTGTAGTAGGTGTGTTATGTTATAGATGTATTTACGACATTTGTCAAGTGAGACCTCATCCCTAACTACCTTCCGGACGGTGCCTCCGCCTCAGTCTGCCACGTTCTCAGCATCTACAGTATCTGAGGCGATATCTCATCCGATCTTATGTTTAGGATAAATAAACCCTCACAGAGGAAGTATCAGATCTATAGCCTCTTCCCTTTCAAACCCCATCCAATAAGTTGATGCCCACACACACACACACACAAACAGAATGCATGCTTAAACCCTGAATGGCCGAAAGGACCAAAAGGGAGGTGTTGGAATCTGGCACGCTCCAGCGATCTGTGTTTGTCGCTGGCCACTGCAATCCCATCCAACCTGCTATCCGCAAGGGCACGATGGGTGTAGTGCTTCTGGTGACGACTTTAATGGTCACGATTGGTCTTCACTGTGACGTCTTTATGCATTTTTTATATGGAATCACAGCGGCTCAGGCTGCCTCCCCCACCGTTGCTATTTAGGGCTATGTAAATCCTGCGTTTCTGCATGAAATCCCTTTGCACCTCAGGGCGGTGTGTGTGTGTGTGTGTGTGTGTGTGTGTGTGTGTGTTTTTCAAAGGTACACACACATGATTTATAAAGCTGTGGCGATGATTGGCTGATTGTCCTTAGATCTTCACTGTATTCGCCCTATGCTCTGGAAATGTTGTCAGTAATGTTGAGGATGTGAAGCTACATTATAAATGTGAAGGCATTGTGCTAAAGATTAAACCAGACAACAACAATTGTCCAATATTCACTTTTTGTCATATTGTTTTGTTTCCAGACAGGTGTTTTCGGTCTAAAGACTAACCCTATCTGAGAGTCTCCAGACAGACAGGTGTTTCAGTCTAAAGACTAACCCTATCTGAGAGTCTCCAGACAGACAGGTGTTTCAGTCTAAAGACTAACCCTATCAGAGTCTCCAGACAGACAGGTGTTTCAGTCTAAAGACTAACCCTATCTGAGAGTCTCCAGACAGACAGGTGTTTCAGTCTAAAGACTAACCTTATCAGAGTCTCCAGACAGACAGGTGTTTCAGTCTAAAGACTAACCTTATCAGAGTCTCCAGACAGACAGGTGTTTTCGGTCTAAAGACTAACCCTATCTGAGAGTCTCCAGACAGACAGGTGTTTCAGTCTAAAGACTAACCCTATCTGAGGATCTACAAACAGACAGGTGTTTCAGTCTAAAGACTAACTCTATCTGACAGTCTCCAGACAGACAGGTGTTTCAGTCTAAAGACTAACCCTATCTGAGAGTCTCCAGACAGACAGGTGTTTCAGTCTAAAGACTAACCCTTTCGGAGAGTCTCCAGACAGACAGGTGTTTCAGTCTAAAGACTAACCCTTTCTGAGAGTCTCCAGACAGACAGGTGTTTCAGTCTAAAGACTAACCCTATCAGAGTCTACAGACAGACAGGTGTTTCAGTCTAAAGACTAACCCTATCAGAGAGTCTCCAGACAGACAGGTGTTTCAGTTTAAAGACTAACCCTATCAGAGAGTCTCCAGACAGACAGGTGTTTCAGTCTAAAGACTAACCCTTTCGGAGAGTCTCCAGACAGACAGGTGTTTCAGTCTAAAGACTAACCCTATCTGAGGATCTACAAACAGACAGGTGTTTCAGTCTAAAGACTAACTCTATCTGACAGTCTCCAGACAGACAGGTGTTTCAGTCTAAAGACTAACCCTATCTGAGAGTCTCCAGACAGACAGGTGTTTCAGTCTAAAGACTAACCCTTTCGGAGAGTCTCCAGACAGACAGGTGTTTCAGTCTAAAGACTAACCCTTTCTGAGAGTCTCCAGACAGACAGGTGTTTCAGTCTAAAGACTAACCCTATCAGAGTCTACAGACAGACAGGTGTTTCAGTCTAAAGACTAACCCTATCAGAGAGTCTCCAGACAGACAGGTGTTTCAGTCTAAAGACTAACCTTATCAGAGTCTCCAGACAGACAGGTGTTTCAGTCTAAAGACTAACCCTATCTGAGAGTCTCCAGACAGACAGGTGTTTCAGTCTAAAGACAAACACTATCTGAGAGTCTCCAGACAGACAGATGTTTCAGTCTAAAGACTAACCCTATCTGAGGATCTACAAACAGACAGGTGTTTCAGTCTAAAGACTAACTCTATCTGACAGTCTCCAGACTGATAGGTCAGGTAGTGAAATGAATAGTCAGCATTCACAGTGTCCTTACCTTGTTATTCACTCCTGGGTGGTTTGGTGCGTTGGGGATTCCCTTTCATAGCAGCGTGAGGGGGAGAGAACGGTGACATGAAGCCTTTCAGTTCATTTCTGAGGTGGAAAGATGTCAGTACCCTGAATACTCTGAAGAGGTGGGCGAAAGGTATAGGTGAGGTGAGATTTGATCGTCAGTGGGTCCATTTCGCAATGGTTGGAAATCACCCCGGAGATGTGGTCTAAGACTTGTTGTTTCGTGTTCTATTCCAGATGAGATGTTTGTCTTCTGTTAGCTGTTGTTATGCCGAGCTTTCTACAGCAATGGTCCATCGTCTATCCACGTTTTTTTTTTTTTTTTTTTTTCCCTGTGTAAGCGTCTATAATGTTTTGTGCTTGACAAGAGTCACACACAGTAGGTCAGAGATGTCAATATGTAACAAAGATTTCTACATTTAGCTTTTGTTTACACATTTAATGCTGCCAGTATGTGTTGGTATTCCATTAGGGGTTTTGGAACAATGGGTCACAATTGTGCTTTCAGGAAGATAGATTTTTGTCATTGGCCTAAACTTCTGTTTGACCTGTAAAACATCCACTTTCTACTGAACTCCACGTCTTTTAAACTCCTAAAGGGTTTGTCATTTACACAAAGATTGCACAGCTCATTCCCTGCTTAAGATATGACTTGCATTTCAGAGCGAGAGAGGGACCAAGATATTGACTGATTGGAAAGTCTGTGGGCGAACGATGAGTTACCCATTGTGGGCAGGAAGAATGAGATGGAGGACCGTATTTACTGTAGATGTAAACTGGATGTCATGGTGAGAGAATTAATTAGAAAAGAAATTGCACTCAAACACAGTTTTTATTTTATTAAACTTTATTTAACTAGGCAAGTCAGTTAAGAACAAATTCTTATTTACAATGACGGCCTACCTCGGCCAAATCCTAGCATAGTACGATGCTGGACCAATTGTGCGCCTCCCTGTGGGACTCACCACTAACGGCCTGTTACGAAACAGCCTGGAATCGAACCAGGGTCTGTAGTGACGCCTCTAGCACTAAGATGCAGTGCCTTAGACCACTGCACCACTTTGGAGCCCAGTGTCCTGTATATCAATGTATTCTCAGCATTTTAGGCTGCCATTTCCTTCTATCGCCATCACTCATATTCTTCCTTGCGCTTGCCATTCCTTTACACTACCAGATAGAGTTTGTGATGACTATTTTACAAAAAACAAATTTGTATGTGATTGTCAATTTACTGTAACTAATACATTTGGAAAAGACTGTGTGGGGTTAGCTCAGCACATATTTGTATTTGTTCCACAGGAAATGAATAGATTATACTTCCCAAAATGTAACTGGTCTTTTCCCTTTCCCTGCCAAGGAGGCCTTCATTGCCAACCTCTGATTTCCCTATCATTTCCTGTTCTTACTGCAGTGTTCTTTGTCCTTGCTTATGATCATCCCATGTTTCTCTCCTCAGATTCAGCATAGCCTATCCATGAGTGTGCTTCTGTTGGAGGTGCTCCCACAAGCAGCTGATAGACCTGTTCAGAGAGAATGTGGAAGACTGCGTAGCCATCAGCAGCCCAATGCCCAGGCCATCCCGGCCAGCCCCTCATACAGGTTAACACAAGTTAATTGATACATTCCTGAGTAAGGTTGCTAGGTAATTGGTGTTGCAAAACGTACACTGGGTTTCTCTTTCCAAGACGTTGTTTGTGAGTTTCTATGTACAGTGAGCTCAGTATAGGGGAAATCCAATTCCTCTGTTTTGGTACAGTGAGATGGAGAGTGGGGCATGCGTTTGTCAGCTATTCTAAGGTACCCTGGCATCACTCACTACTAGATGTCAGAGATTGGGATTCCATTCCGTCATTTACTTCCACGTAGAGGGTTTAGGTAATATGTAGAGCAGGTGTGTCACACTCATTTTGGCCCGCAGGTTGCATTCAGTCTTCACCAAGGTCTGGATGGCTTCACTTAAAATGTATTATATTTTCTCGTCATAAAAATTTGCAAACATCATCCTCTATCCCATGGTTTCCTAAACTCGACCCCCTGAGTGCTCTGGCCCTACACAGCCGACTCAAATAGTCTTGATGATGATTTGGTTATTTGAATCAGCTTTGTAGTCCTTGGGTAAAAACCAAAACGTCGGCCCCGGGACTGAGTTTGGGTAACCCTGCTCTATCCCATTGCTTCTAGAATTTCCAATGCTCCCTGATTGTCTATCTTTCGTTTTGATTACTGTTAGCAAGCTGGACCGCGTGAAGAGACTGTAAATACAGGTTCATTTTCGTTTCTACACAGTTTCCATTTGGTTTTAGTCATTTCCATTTCGATTGAGATTGTCCCCCCCCCCCAATGTATTTTTTTCTAAACAAAATAATTGAAAGGGTATGTTTGACACCTTATTAATAAGGGAAGAACCCAATGTATAACAGTAGTTAGTCATCCTCTTTTTGTGCGTTGGAATTGCTTGCATGTTTTATTGGCTACTTTCCTTTGTCGTTAAGCCAGAGTGTGCAGTACAATCATTTGATGAGAAACTCTGCTTTGCAGACACTGGTCTGATTCAGGACTTGGTGAGTACTTGACAGATTGCCAAAGTTGGGGTGATTTACTATACGTTTGGAAAAGCGATGCAGTGATGCTGCAGTCCTTCCACACGCCCACAGGACTACCACTCAGGATGATGTGTAACCTTCTTGTTTGGTTTTTGATCTCTTATCTGTCCTATCTGCAACACTGCTGTAACGGTTGCTACTGAAGAAACACAGTGGGCGAGCCACGTCACATACAGTAGAGTGAAATTCCTACTTCAAAAGGTCATCAGTCAAAATGAAGACAGGTAGTCAAATCGGTAGTGGCTAGATAGCCTACATTATGGAGTGCCATGTTGCTAAGTAATAGCTCATACAGTAACTAAACTAAGCAATTTTCTCTTTCTCTTCTTTTTGATGATACTTTTTGATACAGAACGAGATATTCCCTTTTCCCTAAGTGAAAACAAGTTGTAATTCAACACATAACAAATCAAAATGTTCTACTTATTATTCAGATAATGAAAACTGAAAGCAAAAAAAAGAATCTATTTCCTGCTAAAGTGATACATTAAGTAACTCCTCCAGTCTCTGTGCTTCTAATTCTTAACTACACAGGATGTCCCTGTGGACTATTCTACTGGCAGGAACAAGTCAAAAGTAGAGAACTCTCATCTGGTTTGAGTCAGAGCCCTGCATTACCAACAGAGTTTAGGCGGTGAGGGTGATTTCTGTAACGTGCAGTACTGTAGGCCTCTTTTGGTTTTGATCGAAGGCCCAAACAGGCCAGGAAATTGGGCTAATCCCAGGTCTGAGAGGCACACGGGGACGTGATCTTAGCGATGGCTCGTGGACTCTACCACATCAAAGAGTCCTGCTCATGGGTAAAGGGGACTGACTGACTGATGAAGGGACGAGCCATGGCTTGAAGTCACTTAGGGAGTTGCTGGAGCTTCAAAGACTCATCACTGAGCACGCAACAGATACAGAGACGCCGCAGAGAAAGATGGAGAGAGAGAGAGATGTGTGTTCCACAGGGCTGCGGTGGAAACGATGCAGTTCTTATAGTCTTTAGCCGTACCCTCATCCTACTCCTCCTCTGTTCCTCTGGTGATGTGGAGGTTAACCCAGGCCCTGTGTGTCCACAGGCGCTCTCATTTGCTGACTTCTGCAACCGTAAAAGCCTTGGGTTCATGCATGTTAACATCAGAAGCCGCCTCCCTAAGTTTGCTTTATTGACTGCTTTAGCACACTCTGCCAACCGTGATGTCCTAACCATATCTGAATCCTGGCTTAGGAAGGCCACCAAAATTTTTGAAATTTCAATCCCCAAGGTTGCGGAATTGCAATCTACTGCAGAGATAGCCTGCAGAGTTCTGTCATACTATCCAGGTCTGTGCCCAAACAGTTTGAGCTTCTACTTTTAAAGATCCATCTCTCCAGAAATAAGTTTCTCACTGTTGCTGTTTGCTATAGACCCCCCCCCCCCCTCAGCTCCCAGCTGTGCCCTGGACACCATATGTGAATTGATTGCCCCCCATCTATCGTCAGAGTTCGTACTGCTAGGTGACCTAAATTGGGATATGCTTAACAACCAGGATCTCAGCTATCACTGCCTTATTGTCTGCGTCCGTTATGGGTCTGCGGTCAAACAACCACCCCCCATCACTGTCAAACGCTCCCTAAAACACTTCTATGAGCAGGCCTTTCTAATCGACCTGGCCCGGGTATCCTGGAAGGATTTTGACCTCATCCCGTCAGTAGAGGATGCCTGGTTGTTTGCTCACCATCTTAAATAAATAAATCTTAAACATGTAGAACTAAGAACAGATATAGCCCTTGGTTCACTCCAGACTTGACTGCACTTGACCAGCACAACAACACTCTGGGGCGTACTGTACTAGCATCGAATAGTCCCCACGATATGCACATTTTCAGGTAAGTCAGGAACCAATACACACAGTCAGTTAGAAAGCAAAGGCTAGCTTTTTCTAACAGACATTTTCATCCTGTAGCACTAATCCCAAAAAGTTTTGGGACACTGTAAAGTCCATGGAGAATAAAAGTACCTCCTCCCAGCTACCCACTGCACTGAGACTAGGAAACACTGTCACCACTGATAAATCGAGATAATCGAGAATTTTAATGAGCGTTTCTCTACGGCTGGCCATGCTTTCCACCTGGCTACCCCTACCCCGGCCAACAGCTCTGCACAACCCACAGCAACTGCCCCAATACCCCCCCCCCTGCTTTTCCTTCACTCAAATCCAGACAGCTGATGTTCTGAAAGAGCTGCAAAATCTGGATCCCTGCAAATCAGCTGGGCTAGACAATCTGGACATTCTCTTCCTAAAAGAATCCTCTGCCATTGTTGCAACCCCTATTACTAGTCTGTTCAAACTCTCTTTCGTATCATCTGAGATTCCTAAAGATTGGAAAGCGGCCACGGTCATCCCCCTCTTCAAAGGGCGAGAGACTCTAGACCCAAACTGTTACAGACCTATATCCATCCTGCCCTGCCTCTCTAAAGTCTTCAACAGCCAAGTGAACAAACAGATCACCGACCATTTTGAATCCCACCGTACCTTCTCCGCTATGCAATCTGGTTTCCGAGCTGGTCACGGGTGCACCTCAGTCACGCTCAAGGTCCTAAACGATATCATAACTGCCATCGATAAAAGACAGTACTATCCAGCCATCTTCATCGACCTGACCAAGGCTTTCGACTCTGTCAATCACCGTATTCTTATCAGCAAACTCAACAGCCTTGGTTTCTCTAATGCCCATCTCTCATCCACCCTATTAATTTTTTTATATATTTTTTATTTCACCTTTATTTAACCAGGTTGGCCAGTTGAGAACAAGTTCTCATTTACAACTGCAACCTGGCCAAGATAAAGCAAAGCAGTGTGACAAAAACAACAACACAGAGTTACACATGGGAAACAAACATACAGTCAATAACACAATAGAAAAATCTGTATACAGTGTCTGCAAATGAAGTAAGGGGGTAAGGCAATAAATAGGCCAATAGTGGCAAAGAAATTACTATTTATCAATTTACACTGGAGTGAAATATGTGCAGATGAGGATGTGCAAGTAGAAATACTGGTGTGCAAAAGAGCAGAAAAACAAAAACAAATATGGGGATGAGGTAGGTGGTTGGTTGGATGGGCTATTTACAGATGGGCTGTGTACAGCTGCAGCGATCGGTAAGCCGCTCTGACAACTGACGCGTAAAGTTAGTGAGGGAGATATAAGTCTCCAATTTCAGTGATTTTTGCAATTCGTTCCAGTCATTGGCAGCAGAGAACTGAAAGGAAATGCGGCCAAAGGAGGTGTTGGCTTTGGGGATGACCAGTGAAATATACCTGCTGGAGCGCGTTGCTATGGTGACCCGTGAGCTGAGATAAGGCGGAGCTATAGCTAGCAAAGACTTATAGATGACCTGGAGCCAGTGGGTTTGGCGACGAATATGTAGCGAGGACAAGCCAACGAGAGCATACAGGTCGCAGTGGTGGGTAGTATATGGGGCTTTGGTGACAAAACATATTTGCTGAGTAGAGTGTTGGAAGTTAATTTGTAAATGACATCGCTGAAGTCAAGGATCGGTAGGATAGTCAGTTTTACGAGGGTAAGTTTGGCAGCATGAGTGAAGGAGGCTTTATTGCGAAATAGGAAGACGATTCTAGATTTAACTTTGGATTTGAGATGCTTAATGTGCGTCTGGGCAGAGAGTTTAGAGTCTAGCCAGACACCTAGGTATTTATAGTTGTCAACATATTCTAAGTCAAAACCGTCCAGAGTAGTGATGCTAGTCGGGCGGGCAGGTGCGGGCAGCGATCGGTTAAAGAGTATGCATGCGTTTTACTAGCATTTAAGAGCAGTTGGAGGCCACAGAAGGAGTGTTGTATGGCGTTGAAGCTCGTTTGGAGGTTTCTTAACACAGTGTCCAAAGAAGGGCCAGATGTATACAGAATGGTGTCGTCTGCGTAGAGGTGGATCAAAGAATCACCCGCAGCAAGAGCGACATCATTGATACATACAGAGAAAAGAGTCGGCCCGAGAATTGTTGAACCTTGTGGCACCCCCATAGAGACTGCCAGAGGTCCGGACAACAGAACCTCTGATTTGACACACTGAACTCTATCTGAGAAGTAGTTAGTGAACCAGGCAAGGCTGGGTGGATTATCCTGCTGGGGGAAAGTTAGTACATCTGGGTGATGTTAATGTTTTACCTGCTGGTTTTAACCAATGGCTATTAAATGCATTTTAGAGGTTGGCATCGGAGGGAACATTTAATTCTGACATGGCTCAGCTAAAAAAGACAGTTCTCTCTCACCTCCCAAAGTTGAATTTTAGTCACACAGTAGTAGGATTAGAGGATTAGGAAGTAAGGCTTGGCATTTGTTAGTGAGGAATTCATGTATTTGCAGATAGATGAACTCACCATCCTGACCCACTGTGCTGTGTTCTGGTCTAGTGTGGTCTGGTCCTCAGGGTACTGAACCTGTCTGAGCTGGTGGCCCTGTGCCCTGATCTGGCCACACTGAAAAATGTGCTATACTTTCACCAGAACCAGCTGGTCTATCCTGTCCGCAAGAGTCAGGACAGACACTTCCAGTATGGATGCAACCATGGTGAAGATTGACCTGGCCTTGACTGTACAGTACACAATGGATTTGGTGCCATGTGTGTGTACCTTACTATCACAGTTAACATGGACAAAACTAACGTCAAAACAAACAGCTGTCCCAAGAAACAAGAGCTCAAACAAGCAAGGAAAAATTAGCAGCACGCATAATTACTCTGTGTATTTAAAATAACAACAACACTATTCATACGGTAATAGTTTGTCTTAATGAGCATGTCAGGGGTGCGCAACATGATTGGTTAATTGCGATAGGCCAACATGATGCTCTCTGGGTAATTAAAGTCACTTGTGTCGAGCGACTGCGATGTCATTAATCAGAGGGCAAACAGTAAAGAGAGAGGCACTCTAAAGAAAAGTCATTGTTGTTGATCTGCGTAGGGAAACGCGTCAATAAGCCAGTTCTGTAAGGCCCACTCAATCCACTTTAATGTCATTAACCCAGTCAAATATGGCAGCATTAAAAACTACGCTACTCAAAGGGAATGTATCATTAAGAGATGTTTGATTGGATTCAAGCCAGATTGCTTTGCTAATTTGAATTATAATGCAGGGCTTTCGTTGTAATGAAAGAGAATGGGAGCCATTTTAGACTGTACAGATAAATGCACACTATGCTGAACCTTTCCATGTGGCACACAGAATCTGCAAATGAACGGCACAGCAGTGTCACTTTGTGTGTGTGTGTGTGTGTGTGTGTGTGTGTGACACTGACTGTGTGCACCCCCCCCCCCCCCCCCCCCCCAGCTTGGTGGAAGATGTTCAACTCCTCTTTTTTCAACATGGAGTCCTTCCTGTTCTCCATTTCGTCCTTCATGAAGATGATTCCGGACCACAGGCCCAAAGACCTGGACAAGCTCATCTGCCCAAAGGGCCGGGTCCTCCACTTCCCCATCCAATCCCCCCATGTCACAAGGTCAGTGTCATCATCCTTGGCTACAGTCATTTGCCTTCTAGGGATAACCAGGCCACTGATTAAAGGAAGCAGAGTTGAGAGAGAGAGCGTTGCAGGCTCCTAATCCGACCCAGAGAGCTGATAGGGTTTGGAAGCATAGTTAATGGCAATCTGACTGACTGGAGAGAAGTTAGTTCTGTAAGAGTCAAGATTAGAAGTGACTACGGAGCTTTAATATCCTGTTTTGTTGAAGCCCATCTTTCACTCTCATCCGTACTGTCCTGTGTATATGTTACAGATGTCGAAGTGACGTTACAGATTTCGGTGTGACATTGCAGATGTCGAAGTGACGTTACAGATTTCAGTGTTTAGTGGACCTGTGTGAAGTGTTTGGGTGAGATGGTCAGAGGTGGCAACATTAAGAAAACATTGTTTGTTATCTCTTTAAATTCTTCATCAGTGTAAGGAACATAAACTCAGCAAAAAAATGAAACATCACTTTTTCAGGACCCTGTCTTTCAAAGATAATTCTTAAAAATCCAAATAACTTCACAGATCTTCATTGTAAAGGGTTTTAACACTGTTTCCCATGCTTGTTCAATGAACCATAAACAATTAATGAACATGCACCTGTGGAACGGTTGTTAAGACACTAACAGCTTACAGACGATAGGCAATTAAAGTCATAGTTATGAAAACTTAGGACATTGAAGATGCCTTTCTACTGACTCTGAAAAAAGAAAGATGCCCAGGGTCCCTGCTGATCTGCGTGAACATGCCTTAGGCATGCTGCAAGGAGGCATGAGGACTGCAGATGTGGCCAGGGCAATAAATTGCAATGTCCGTACTGTGAGACGCCTAAGACGGCACTACAGGGAGACAGAACAGACAGCTGATTGTCCTCGCAGTGGCAGACCAGGCCAGCGAAGAGCACGGATCTCAATCCCATTGAGCATGTCTGGGACCTGTTGGATCGGAGGGTGAGGGCTAGGGCCATTCCCCCAAGAAATGTCCGGGAACTTGCAGGTGCGTTGGTGGAAGTGTGGTGTAACATCTCACAGCAAGAACTGGCAAATCTGGTGCAGCCCATGAGGAGGAGATGCACTGCAGTACTTAATGCGCTGGTGGCCACACCAGATAATGACTTTTGATTTTGACCCCACCTTTTTTCAGGGACACATTATTCAATTTCTGTTAGTCACATGTCTGTGGAACTTGTTCAGTTTATGTCTTAGTTGTTGACTCTTGTTATGTTCATACAAATATTTACACATGTTAAGTTTGCTGAAAATAAACTCAGTGAGAGGAATTTTCTTTTTTTGCTGAGTTTAGTGTCGAGGGGTGGTACTATATTTATAAGCTGTTGTCTCGGATCAGTGACGAGGGGTGGTACTATATTAATAAGCTGTTGTCTTGGATCAGTGACGAGGGGTGGTACTATATTTATAAGCTGTTGCCTCGGATCAGTGATGAGGGGTGGTACTATATTTTTAAGCTGTTGTCTCGGATCAGTGACGAGGGGTGGTACTATATTTATAAGCTGTTGCCTCGGATCAGTGACGAGGGGTGGTACTATATTAATAAGCTGTTGTCTCGGATCAGTGACGAGGGGTGGTACTATATTTATAAGCTGTTGCCTCGGATCAGTGACGAGGGGTGGTACTATATTTATAAGCTGTTGCCTCGGATCAGTGACGAGGGGTGGTACTATATTAATAAGCTGTTGTCTCGGATCAGTGACGAGGGGTGGTACTATATTTATAAGCTGTTGCCTCGGATCAGTGACGAGGGGTGGTACTATATTAATAAGCTGTTGTCTCGGATCAGTGACGAGGGGTGGTACTATATTTATAAGCTGTTGCCTCGGATCAGTGACGAGGGGTGGTACTATATTAATAAGCTGTTGTCTCGGATCAGTGACGAGGGGTGGTACTATATTTATAAGCCGTTGCCTCGGATCATTGACGAGGGGTGGTACTATATTTATAAGCTGTTGCCTCGGATCAGTGACGAGGGGTGGTACTATATTAATAAGCTGTTGTCTCGGATCAGTGACGAGGGGTGGTACTATATTTATAAGCTGTTGCCTCGGATCAGTGACGAGGGGTGGTACTATATTAATAAGCTGTTGTCTCGGATCAGTGACGAGGGGTGGTACTATATTTATAAGCTGTTGCCTCGGATCAGTGACGAGGGGTGGTACTATATTAATAAGCTGTTGTCTCGGATCAGTGACGAGGGGTGGTACTATATTTATAAGCTGTTGCCTCGGATCAGTGTCGATGGGTGGTACTATATTTATAAGCTGTTGTCTCGGATCAGTGACGAGGGGTGGTGCTATATTTATAAGCTGTTGTCTCGGATCAGTGACGAGGGGTGGTACTATATTTATAAGCTGTTGCCTCGGATCAGTGACGAGGGGTGGTACTATATTTATAAGCTGTTGCCTCGGATCAGTGTCGAGGGGTGGTACTATATTTATAAGCTGTTGTCTCGGATCAGTGACGAGGGGTGGTACTATATTTATAAGCTGTTGTCTCGGATCAGTGACGAGGGGTGGTACTATATTCATAAGCTATTGTCTCGGATCAGTGACGAGGGGTGGTACTATATTAATAAGCTGTTGTTTCGAATCAGTAACGAGGGATGGTACTATCTTATTGCTCTGTTCAAAAACAATGTACTCTCTGCGAAGCACTCCAAAGCTCGATGCAACAGAGAGGGCCAGCTTCTTATCAGAGACCAAATCAACAACATACAGTTCTTCACATGAAAGCGAGAACATCGTAACAGTTTAAACTTCAATATTAATATTGAAATTACAAATTTATTCGGACAAAGTCTGACACTTGGTTGCACAGGTTTGTGCATGTCACCCCGTCGTCTGTGTCGCTGCTTGAACAATTCTCTGATGTATCACACACAGCTGGAATTTCTTACATGGTATCCCATTTTTAAGCGAAACCATAATGCCTAATATTTTCATCGGGCAGCGTGGCGTTTATTGAATAGGAACTGACAATCACCTGATGCAGTTTCTTTTGCGAATCCTCTGCTTGTTTTCTTGCCAGCCTTGTCTTTATGGAAAAGATGAAAGCAGTTTCCGTCACTCACCCAAGTTGCTCTGAGGATACTCTTTTGGCATATTATAGCTAATTATGTAGGCCTACGTCCCCTTGGGAGTTCCCTCTCCATGAAACTTGTGTGTGAGAGTGTGTGACCCTGCCTGCAGTTATTGTGTCATGCAGACTTTATTTTATGGCCTTTCCAATTAGAGCGAGTGAGTTATGTGATTTGAGTCCACTCCGATTTATGCTGGATGCCCATAGTCCCTCACAGGGATAGGTTTAACATGATAATGCATAACCACATAACTAGCCAGCTTTTGTGCCTAGATTAAGAGTAAGGTTTGTTTATAGTATTTAGAGAGTATTTATTTTGCCTTTTTAAATTTTAAGTACATTGAAAGCAATGATGAGCAGAATCTATGTGTGTGTATTTCCACATGTTTCCCTGTATATTAGCTGGGGTAAGAAATACTGAAAGTGAGATGACAAGGATGACGCAGGCCTCTCGCCCAGAGTGATTTTCAGCTCATTTTCAGATGGTAATTTGCCTGATCCAAAGCAAACTCACGGAGTGTAAGTAAGCGATTATATGCATGGCCGACAATCCCTAAACATGCCTGCGGTCCATTTCCAAACACAGTTAGTCCAGCTCTTTGAAAAGATAAAACTCTCAAAGGAACACCAGATGATTGTTCTGTATTTGTGTTTTCATTGTCTCTGACATGTTCTCTCAGTCCAAGCGCTCAAATCATCTGGATAGTGTGTGTTTTCGGTATCCATCTATCACTCGGCTTTAGAGAGGTGGACATTTGTAATTGAATTGCGATTGACCTGAGCCAGCAAAAACCTGCAGTGAGAGACAAAGCTATCACATTTATCATGGTGGAACAGCAGGACATTGAATTTCTTTGAGGATTGTCAATTCAGAGGTCTGGTGTGTAATCGAATCAATATGCAGATAATCAGCAGGTGCCAGATTCTGGGACCCCACTGCAGTCTCCCCATTCACCCCAGTTCTCTCAGAGGTGTTTGTGTAGCTGTCAGGCAGTGTGTATTTCTGTTCCTCCGGAGAACAGAACGCCTTCAGGTGCTCAAGGGGGAGGGGAAACCAGATTGATCATGATTAGTCTATTTTCTCACAAAGAATGTGGAAGGAACCAAGGGTTATATGGAACAGGTTCTCCATTGTTAATGTTAAAGGGAAAAAGAAGGGACTCTTTCATGTTCTTCCATGAAAAGATATCAATGCAGGTTTCAACTCTGCATGAAAGCGTTGCACGTCCTTTAGGACCTCCCACTGATGACCGGTTTTCATTAAAGTCCCTTAACTCACTGCATATAACTGAAGAAAACTTTTAAGTTGATTGGGAAAAGGTTGTTCTTTTTTTGGCTACCTTTAAAAGCCATTGATGTGGCTCCTTGTGAAGAAGCAGTCAAGTCAGTCAGCTCAGGTCTCAAATGACTGACTCCTGGAATGAGTCTGCTGGAGGAGCAGATGGCAGGATATCCTGTTTGAAACGTTCATTTGACAAAGTTCAAATGCAACTGGACGTTTTCGCAACCGATGAAGATGGTAACATTTTAAAACCGGGAGGACACAAATAATGTTTAGTCCCAACACTATCCACAATAACTTAATTTGTCTTGTCCGTTGTGTCCTGCTATACAGTAAAGATGGTGTGTTACTGTTTGACTGATGAGACAGACACATCTAGACGTTTAGGTGAATACTGTGATGTGTGAAAAATGGAGAGGTAAACCGGTTTTGCATTAGTTTCTTATTAGAGAGATTGTTGTTGTATCAGCCACCCCACATGGAGAACCTATGAAGAGAAAACCACCCCAAGGAATGTTGACAGTTTTCCAGATTCTGGACATCTGAAGGCAGTTGTTGCCACGTGCCTCAGTGAGCCTTGGTGAGGCTGTTTAGCCGTGGGACTGTGGGGACTAATTGGAAACATTAAAGCGATGGAGCAGAGGAATCTGAAAGGCAGTCTGGGTCTACTGGCTTAGTGAGAGGGGTTTGTGTTAAACAGGGGTTGTGTAGACAGACAGTAGACTGACTGATGGGATTTATTTACCATGGGATCAACAGGGTCATTTTGCTTTAGAAATTAACACTTAATAGAGCATTCAATGTATTCTGTAGGTTATTTAGTCACTTGAAGCTATGTTGAAAAGTGAAAATAATTCAGACTTTGTCTGGTTGGTTAATTACACTATTTGTATTAGAACGTTGATGGTGCATATCCCCTTACTGTGAATTGTATTCAGATGATTCTCTCACTTTGACTTTCTTTATGGATTGACTGGAGACTGATCCTCTTGTTTACCCACCCTCTACACAATCAGTTGGAGAGGCTTCTCTCTGGCCGGCACTTCATAATGCCCATGGCCAAGAAGAATGTGTTCAAATATTCCTTTGTTCCTTGTGCTGTTGGACTACTAAATGCAAAGTAAATTGTATCGGTATATGTACTAATCTATCTAGTGCAGTTGGGACAATGGTCAGTTGTGAGTGAATGTATTAATGTCCTCTAAGTTTTTAATGTATGCAACATGATGCACTGACTGGTTTAAATGTGTCTGATGTGACAATGTCTGTGATCCTTTTAATGGAAGGTGATGCCAAAGAAACATGTCCATCCTGGATCGACCAAGTTTTATTCTATTCTAACGAAAACATAGAACAATATTTTGTGTTCACCGTAATTCTATTACCGTGTACTTGTGTACTCCAATCTGAACTTCTAATCTTGATCATGACACCGAGTTAGAGACAAAGACAATGAGGTACATCTCCCTAAACCTCATCTCAACCAGCCAGCCACTCACCCAACCACCTCAACCAGCCAGCCACCCAGCCATCAACCCAGCCAGGCAGCTGTCAATTCAGCCATCAACCCAGCCACCCACCCACTCAGCCACCCACCCAGCCAGCAACCCAGCCAGCCATATCTAGCCAGCCAGCCATCAACCTAGCCAGCAAGCCATCAAACTAGCCAGCCAGCCATCAACCCAGCCATCAACCAATCAACCCAGCCAGCCAGCCATCAACCCAGCCAGCCAGCCACCCACTCAGCCAGCCAGCCAGCCAGCCAGCCAGCTAGCCACCAACCCAATTACTTAACCAGCCAGACACCAACCCAGCCTGCCCATAATAGCCAGCCTCGCTCTGCCCACCATAAATTTCACAAGTCACTCAAGCATCCAGCCAGCCAGCCACTCTCTCAGCCAGCACAGGCTAGCCAGCCTCGTTCTGCTCTGCTCTGCTCTGCCCTACCCTACCCTAAACCTCACCCGCCCACCCAGCCAGCCCAGCTCTGCCCAGCCCCGTCCCGCTCTGCCCCGCCCCTCGAGGGTTTATTCCACTGTCACCATTTGGCTCCTAAGCCTGTCATCTTATCAGACGACCCAACACTCGTCCCACAATGTCCTCTTTGATTACTCTCCAGTCACCGGCCGGCGGTCACCCTGACTGCGAGGGTAGGTGGAGGGAGAGGAGAGGGGGAGAAGGGTAGGGGCTGGAGGAGGGGGAAGCCTAGCTTTCCTCATTAAACCACCCGTGTTTAAGCTCATCGGTGACATGATGAAAACAGCTGTCGGTCGGGTTGGTCTACTATCTCCCCCTCCTCACATTTGAGTACAGTATGTATGGAATAAGAGCTCAGCCCAAAGTATGATGACAGTGTACAGCAAAACTGCAGGTACGGTGGTGCCTCGGTTTTCAGTTGCTCGTGTGCCAGGAACGACCACAATTATGTCCATATAGTGTCTTTGAAGTTCGGGGGAACTAACTGTGATGATTAGGAACGAATTAAAGATCAAACCCTGTATTGGTGATTTGTCCTTAATACCAAACATTAGCTAAAACGCATTGGCATCTGTTCAGTGGTGACATCATTTACTTTTAGCACATGGCAGGTCTGAAATGTGCGTCACACATTCTCAATAACAAAAAATGTAAATACATGTTTAAACATTTTTTTTTACATAATAATACTTCACATTGTAAAATAAAGTTGAAGTCGGGAATTTGCATACACCTTAGCCAAATACATTTAAACTCAGTTTTTCACAATTCCTGACATTTAATCAGAGTAAAAATTCCCTGTATTAGGTCAGTTAGGATCACCACTTTATTTTAAGAATGTGAAATGTCTGAATAATGGGTGTGTAAGAAGTTTACATACACTCAATTAGAATTTGGTAGCATTGCCTTTAAATTGTTTAACTTTGGTCAAGCGTTTTGGGTAGCCTTCCACAAGATTCCCACAGTAAGTTGGGTGAATTTTGGCCCATTCCTCCTGACAGAGCTGGTGTAACCGAGTCAGGTTCGTAGGCCTCCTTGCTCGCGCACGCTTTTTCAGTTCTGCCCACAAATTTTCTATGGGATTGAGGTCAGGAATTTGTGATGGCCACTCCAATACCTTGACTTTGTTGTCCATAAGCCATTTTGTCACAACTTTGGAAGTATGCCTGGGATCATTGTCCATTTGGAAGACCCATTTGCGACCAAGATTTAACCTGATGTCTTGAGATTTTGCTTCAATAAATCCACATAATTTTCTTGCCTCATGATGCCATCTATTTTGTGAAGTGCACCAGTCCCTCCTGCAGCAAATCACCCCCACAACATGACGCTGCCACCCCCGTGCTTCACGGTTGGGACGGTGTTCTTCGGCTTGCAATCCTCCCACTTTTTCCTCCAAACATAACGATGGTCATTATGGCCAAACAGTTCTATTTTTGTTTCATCAGACCAGATGACATTTCTCCAAAAAGTATGATCTTTGTCCCCATGTGCAGTTGCAAGTCGTAGTCTGGCTTTTTTATGGCGGTTTTGGAGCAGTGGCTTCTTCCTTGCTGAGCAGCCTTTCAGGTTATGTCGATATAGGACTCGTTTTTACTGTGGATAGAGATACTTTTGTACCCGTTTCCTCCAGCATCTTCACAAGGTCCTTTGCTGTTGTTCTGGGATTGATTTGCACTTTTCTCACCAAAGTACATTCATCTCTTGAAGACAGAATGCGTCTCCTTCTGTATGACGGCTGCGTGGTCCCATGTTGTTTATACTTGTGTACTATTGTTTGTACAGATGAATGTGGTACCTTCAGGCGTTTGGAAATTGCTCCTAAGGATGCACCAGAGTTGTGGAGGCATACAATTTTCTTTTGATTTTCCCATGATGTCAAGCAAAGAGGCACTGAGTTTAAAGGTAGGCCTTGAAATACATCCACAGTTACACCTCCAATTGACTCAAATTATGTCAATTAGCCTATCAGAAGCTTCGAAAGCCATTACATAATTTTCTGGAATTTTCTAAGCTGTTTAATGGCACAGTCAACTTAGTGTATGTAAACTTCTGACCCACTGGAATTGTGAAACAGTGAATTATAAGTTAAATCATCTTTATGTAAACAATTGTTGGATAAATTACTTGTATCATGCACAATGTAGATGTCCTAACTGACTTTACAAAACTATAGTTTGTTAACAACAAATTTGTGGAGGGGTTGAAAAACGAGTTGTAATGACTTCAACCTAAGTGTACTTCCGACTTCAACTGTAACTGCCTGTGACAAACCCTCCAATGACTGATATCTGATCAACGCTAATGATATGTCCTGTTAGAATGTCACTTTCATGTTCCTGTTAGCTAATTATCTACAACCAGTCAAATGAGCTTGGGTCTCACACAGACAATCTCCATTCACCAGAAACTTTAGATATTCAATATACAGTGCCTTGCGAAAGTATTCTGCCCCCTTGAACTTTGCGACCTTTTGCCACATTTCAGGCTTCAAACATAAAGATATAAAACTGTATTTTTTTGTGAAGAATCAACAACAAGTGGGACACAATCATGAAGTGGAACGACATTTATTGGATATTTCAAACTTTTTTAACAAATCAAAAACTGAAAAATTGGGCGTGCAAAATTATTCAGCCCCTTTACTTTCAGTGCAGCAAACTCTCTCCAGAAGTTCAGTGAGGATCTCTGAATGATCCAATGTTGACCTAAATGACTAATGATGATAAATACAATCCACCTGTGTGTAATCAAGTCTCCGTATAAATGCACCTGCACTGTGATAGTCTCAGAGGTCCGTTAAAAGCGCAGAGAGCATCATGAAGAACAAGGAACACACCAGGCAGGTCCGAGATACTGTTGTGAAGAAGTTTAAAGCCGGATTTGGATACAAAAAGATTTCCCAAGCTTTAAACATCCCAAGGAGCACTGTGCAAGCGATAATATTGAAATGGAAGGAGTATCAGACCACTGCAAATCTACCAAGACCTGGCCGTCCCTCTAAACTTTCAGCTCATACAAGGAGAAGACTGATCAGAGATGCAGCCAAGAGGCCCATGATCACTCTGGATGAACTGCAGATATCTACATCTGAGGTGGGAGACTCTGTCCATAGGACAAGAATCAGTCGTATATTGAACAAATCTGGCCTTTATGGAAGAGTGGCAAGAAGAAAGCCATTTCTTAAAGATATCCATAAAAAGTGTTGTTTAAAGTTTGCCACAAGCCACCTGGGAGACACACCAAACATGTTCGAAGAAGGTGCTCTGGTCAGATGAAACCAAAATTGAACTTTTTGGCAACAATGCAAAACGTTATGTTTGGCGTAAAAGCAACACAGCTGAACACACCATCCCCACTGTCAAACATGGTGGTGGCAGCATCATGGTTTGGGCCTGCTTTTCTTCAGCAGGGACAGGGAAGATGGTTAAAATTGATGGGAAGATGGATGGAGCCAAATACAGGACCATTCTGGAAGAAAACCTGATGGAGTCTGCAAAAGACCTGAGACTGGGACGGATATTTGTCTTCCAACAAGACAATGATCCAAAACATAAAGCAAAATCTACAATGGAATGGTTCAAAAATAAACATATCCAGGTGTTAGAATGGCCAAGTCAAAGTCCAGACCTGAATCCAATCGAGAATCTGTGGAAAGAACTGAAAACTGCTGTTCACAAATGCTCTCCATCCAACCTCACTGAGCTCGAGCTGTTTTGCAAGGAGGAATGGGAAAAAATGTCAGTCTCTCGATGTGCAAAACTGATAGAGACATACCCCAAGCGACTTACAGCTGTAATCGCAGCAAAAGGTTGCGCTACAAAGTATTAACTTAAGGGGGCTGAATAATTTTGCACGCCCAATTTTTCAGTTTTTGATTTGTTAAAAAAGTTTGAAATATCCAATAAATGTCGTTCCACTTCATGATTGTGTCCCACTTGTTGTTGATTCTTCACAAAAAATACAGTTTTATATCTTTATGTTTGTAGCCTGAAATGTGGCAAAAGGTCGCAATGTTCAAGGGGGCCGAAAACTTTCGCAAGGCACTGTACACATGCAATACCAGGCAAAAGTTTGGACACACCTTCTCGTTCCAGTGTTTTTCTATAGTTTTACTATTTTCTACATTGTAGAAAAATAGTTAAGACATCAAAACTATGAAATAACACATGGAATCATGTAGTAATGAAAAAAAGTGTTAAACAAATCCAAATATATTTTAGATTCTTCAAAGTAGCCACCCTTTGGCTTGATGCAGCTGTGTACACTCTTGGCAGTCTCTCAACCAGCTGTTGAGTGCCTTGCTAAAAGTAATTTTATGGAATTTCTTTCCTTCTTAATGCATTAAAACCAATCAGTTGTGTTGTGACAAGGTAGGGGTGATATACAGAAGATAGCCCTATTTGTTAAAATACCAAGTCCATTTATGGCAAGAACAGCTCAAATAAGCAAAGAGAGATGACAGTCCATCATTACTTTAAGACATGAAGGTCAGTCAATCTGGAAAATTTCAAGAACTTTTAACGTTTCTTCAAGTGCAGTCGCAAGAACCATCAAGCACTATGATGAAACTGGCTCTCATGAGGACCGCCACAGGAAAGGAAGACCCAGAGTCACCTCTGCTGCAGAGGATAAGTTCATTAGAGTTACCAGCCTCAGTAATTGCAGCCCAAATAAATGCTTCACAAAGTTCAAGTAACAGGCACATCTCAATATTAACTGTTCAGAGGATACTGTGTGAATTAGGCCTTCATGGTCAAATTGCTGCAAAGAAACCACTACTAAAGGACACCAATAAGAAGAAGAGACTTGCTTGTGCCAAGAAACATGAGCACTGGACATTAGACTGGTGGAAATTTGTCCTTTGGTCTGATGAGTCCAAATGTGAGATTTTTGGTTCCAACCGCCGTGTCTTTGGAAGATGCAGAGTTGGTGAACGGAATATCTTTGCATGTCTAGTTCCCACCGTGAAGCATGGAGGAGGTGGTGTGATGGTGTGGGGGTGCTTTGCTGGTGACACTGTTAGTAATTTATTTAGAATTCAAGGCACACTTAACCAGCATTGCTACCACAGCATTCTGCAACGATACGCCATCCCATCTGGTTTGCACTGAGTGGGACTATCATTTGTTTTTCTACAGGACAAGGATCCAAAACACCTCCAGCCTGTGTAAGGGCTATTTGACCAAGAATGAGAGTGATGAAGTGCTGCATCAGATGACCTGGTTACCTGTATAATACTTTTTTGGTTACTACATGACTCCATATGTGTTATTTCATAGTTTTGATGTTTTCTCTATTATTCTATAATGTAGAAAATAGTAAAAATAAAGAAAAACTCTGGAATGAGTTAGTGTGTTCAAACTTTTGACTGGTACTGTATCAGTCCTGTGCAATATTGTGCCTAAACATTTATCCCGTTACACAAATGTTATTTATACCCCATACTTGAGATTTCGAAGGAAAATGACAATTATGTAACCTCGATGACACGTCAACAGAGCATTACATCATGGAAAGATGGCGGCCTCCATGCACTTAACACAAATTCCTAATTTTGCTAAGTATTGCACTTTGCTCTCCGATACAACATTTTTTTTTGTGGTCATTAGCACTGTATACATGATACCAATTTTAGCTTCAAGATGCCTGCAATTGGAAAAAATGAAAAAGTAGATTGTGTTGATTTATTGGCACGTGGAACCATGTCACATGCTCTAATAAAAAAACTATGACATATCTCAATTCTGCTATCTTTATGCATGACTACCATTACGTTTGAGTCTTTTCTCCTGGGATGGATAGTGCTTCCGTGTCACAATGGAAGGCGCTACTTTTATTCTGTGTTCCAACCCAGTAAATGACAATGGTTTACGTTCAGGGAAACAGTTATGAGAAAAAACGGCCCATGTATTGTGAGCACGGAGGTCAGTTTGATGTCTCTGTGGGATCCGTGCTGTACGGTGTACCTTTTTTTTCTCCCTCTTTGCAATGTATTATGGGGCCTTTATATTCCTTTTTTTTGTTGTGATGACAAATCAAATCCTGACATGGGGATGTTACATTAGGATTTTCATGTCTGAAGCTCAACCTGGATGAAAACATTGAGCGGACAGGTTATATTGGTGAGGGTATTACCGTCCAATCTCCTCTCCACAGCAGATGTCTGGGCTTTGTGTCTCTGGTGAAAGCTGATTGTTCCCGATGTCACATTCTGCAAGCCATATGCATATTACATAATGTCAGCATTTTCCCAGAATAATCACCACAAAAAAACTCACTATGATTTTATCTGACTTTTGGGTCTCTGAGCTCTACTGTTTTGCCATGATGCTGAAGGCAAAATGTCATCCACCCTCCTCTGTCCTCCTCGCTCCTCTTCCTTCCATCTTAATCTCTGTCTAAGTCTGAACACTCGTGGGGAATTTCCCCCTGGGCCCTCACTCTGACCACAGCCTCCTATCACCATGCCAGATGGAGTGGACCCGTGTTCCTCATAGGGATGCTGCAGAGTGGACCTATAGCTTCTGACTAAAGGGTCAGCTCGCCAGCCTCGTAATGACCTTAAAGTAGATCTTAATGTGTTTTAACGAACTGCTCCGTCCATGCCACAGAGGCTGAGGCTTCTCCCAGTGTTCTCTGGCTGCCTCTGGAACGGCTATAGCGGCTGTCTGGCCTTCCCTCATCAAGCCACTATTAGCTGGGCTAAATGCTCTATCCTGGTTCTTTAGGAATATACTGATGAGATTATTTTGAAGGTTTGGCCTCAGGACAGTAACCTTGCTGCTAAACCTTTGGATGGTTTTCTCTTCTATACTCTAGTGGCCAATCACTTACTCTGTCAGGTCAGATTCACCCTGAGGAGGAAGGAGCAGGAGTTGTCCTTGACCACCTGTACGTAATCCCCAAAATGAATGATACAGTTGAAGTCAGATGTTTACATACAATTTAGCCAATTACATTTAAACTCAGTTTTTTCATAATTCCTGACATTTAATCCTAGTAAAAAAGTCCCTGTCTTTGGTCAGTTAGGATCACCACTTTCTTTTAAGAATGTGAAATGTCAGAATTATAGTAGAGAGAATTATTTATTTCAGCTTTTTATTTATTTCATCACATTCCCAGTGGGTCAGAAGTTTACATACACTCAATTAGTATTTGGTAGCTTTGCCTTAAACAATTTAAACTTCAAACATTTCAGGTAGCCTTCCACAAGCTTCCCACAATAAGTTGGGTGAATTTGGTCCCATTCCTCCTGACAGAGCTGGTGTAACTGAGTCAGGTTTGTAGGCCTCCTTACTTGCACACACTTTTTCAGTTCTGCCCACAAATGTTCAATAGGATTGAGGTCAGGGCTTTGTGATGGCCACTCCAATACCTTGACTTTGTTGTCCTTAAGCCATTTTGCCACAACTTTGGAACTATGCTTGGGGTCATTGTCCATTTGGAAGACCCATTTGTGACCAAGATTTAACTTCCTGACTGAGACTGTCTTGAGATGTTGCTTCAATATATCCACATAATTTTCTTGCCTCATGATGCCATCTATTTTGTGAAGTGCACCAGTCCCTCCTGCAGCAAAGCACCCCCACAACATGATGCTGCCACCCCCGTGCTTCATGGTTAGGATGGTGTTCTTCGGCTTGCAAGCCTCCCACTTTTTCCTCCAAACATAACGATGATCATTATGGCCAAACAGTTCTATTTTTGTTTCATCAGACCATATGACATTTATCCAAAAAGTATGATCTTTGTCCCCATGTGCAGTTGCAAACTGTAGTCTGGCTTTTTTATGGCGGTTTTGGAGCAGTGGCTTCTTCCTTGCTGAGGAGCCTTTCAGGTTATATCGATATAGGACTCGTTTTACTGTGGATATAGATACTTTTGTACCTGTTTCCTCCAGCTTCATCACAAGATCCTTTGCTGTTGTTCTGGGATTGATTTGCACTTTTCTCATGAAAGTACATTCATCTCTAGAAGACAGAGCGCGTCTCCTTCCTGAGCGGTATGACGGCTGCGTGGTCCCATGGTGTTAATACTTGCGTACTATTGTTTGTACAGATGAATGTGGTACCTTCAGGCGTTTGGAAATTGCTCCCAAGGATGAACCAGACTTTTACGAATTTTTTTCTGAGGTCTTGTCTGATTTCTTTTGATTTTCCCATGATGTCAAGCAAAGAGGCACCGAGTTTGAAGGTAGGCCTTGAAATACATCGACACCTACAATTGACTCAAATGATGTCAATTAGCCTATCAGAAGCTTCGAAAGACATGACATCATTTTCTGAAATGTTCCAAGCTGTTTAAAGGCACATTCAACTTAGTGTATGTTAACGTCTGACCCACTGGAATTGTGATACATTGAATTATAAGTAAAATAATCTGTCTGTATACAATTGTTGGAAAAATTACTTGTGTCATGCACAAAGTAGATGTCCTAACCGACTTGCTAAAACTATAGTTTGTTAACAAGAAATTTGTGGAGTGGTTGAAAAATGAGTTTTAATGATTACAACCTAAGTGTATGTAAACTTCCGACTTCAACTTCAACTGTATATCATGAGAGGGCCATAAACAGTAACTGGTAGTGCTGCATACTCCAACAAAGTTTACAGTCTCATCTTCCTGGTAAAAGTGTTATGAAATAATGAAGTGTAGTTACTTTAGGGGACAAGCTCAAGAGCACAAGCTCAAGTACACAGTACAAGATGATACAAATATTAAAATAGGAAACATTTGATGATGCATTTTCTATTCAACAAAACTGTGTGACTAAGGCTTGAAATGACTTGTATGCTTTCAAAATATAGTTAAACAAATGATAAAACAACAATGAGATGTCACCCTCCTTAAATGTCTGCCCATCTCTTTGAACGTCTCACAGAGCTCTAGCTTGGCTTCCTGAACTCGGTAGGAACTCGCCTTTCATCTCATATTAATCTTGTCCATCTTATTTAAAATATATTAATTATTTTAGATTACTGACTATAAATTGATCTCTGAATGTGCTACAGTGCAAAACCACTGTCTCCTGCTGTGCTACGATGTCAAGATTCCAGGCATTGTCAGTGGCTGTGACGTTGGGTTCAGCAGGACTTGATGGACAGTCAGAACAGCGAATGAAAAGCTAGGAGGGACATCCCAGCTTCAAGTGGTGCCAGATTTCACATCTTGCTTCACACAGGCTAAAGAGACAAGCCCTTTTCATCTATGGTGTCCCCAGATCGATTTATAAGTGAAAATGTTGGTCGGAACTGGTACTGGTACCAGAAACACAAAGGTCCCCAAAACAGGGGACATTTTACATCTAATAGGTTTTAACAGCTGTGTCTATTTATGCAATAAGGCACGAGGGGGTGTGGTATATGGCCAATATACCACGGCTAAGGGCTGTTCTCCGCACAACGCAATGTGGAGTGCTTGGATACAGCCCTTAGCCACGGAATATTGGCCATATATCACAAACCTTCAAGTTGCCTTATTGCTATTATAAACTGATTACCAATGTAATTAAAGCAGTAACAATACATGTTTTGTCATACCTGTGGTATATGGTCTGATATATCACGGCTGTCAGCCAATCAGCATTCAGCCAATTGGCTCGAACCACCCAGTTTATAATATTGTTTAAAACTCAGTTAGTTTTGGGGAACCAATGCTGATCATTTCCTGTTTCCATAGGAGCTATAGATTTTACCTCACAAACAAAGAAGAAACACCATCACCTACAATTCTTCATTGTCATTGTACTTATTTATAGTCACATTAGCAAACAACACAATAATACTGTGACTGAACAGCACACATGGCCTCCATTCTCCTGCCTCCCCAGAGCAGAGCATAGAGCCCAGCCCTGCTTCACCATGGCTCAAAATCACTGCTGTTTTTCATTACCCAGTGGGAAATTAGATCAAATGATTTTTTGACTTCCCCCTTCGTCCTTTCACATTTAATCACATGCAGATATAATGGCTTCACAGAAATTGCTGTTGATTTAAAAATAAGCAGCATTTTTTTCTAAGTACCTGTCTGTCTGTCTGTCTGTCTTTATTATCCCTAGTCAAAACCTCTTCATCCAAATGTTTAAATGGCTTATCAAATAATATGTTCACAGGGTGCTCTGAGGCAGCTTCATTGGTCATACCTAACCACAAGTGTCTCCTTGTCAGCTCCACCGCCAAGCTGTTCGGCAGAGATGATCCCATGTCCATTTCTGTTAGTTAATATATCTGCCTACTTTATCCCACTTTTTCAGTTTTATCAAGGTAATGCCTGGCAGCGTGGTTTCTTGGGTATGACTCTACAAGCTTGTCACACCTGTATTTGGGGAGTTTCTCACATTCTTCTTTACAGA
This sequence comes from Oncorhynchus mykiss, assembly GCF_057628025.1. Lineage (NCBI taxonomy): Eukaryota > Metazoa > Chordata > Actinopteri > Salmoniformes > Salmonidae > Oncorhynchus > Oncorhynchus mykiss. The sequence goes on from NC_143043.1 coordinate 46,652,906, forward strand.
TCCTCTCAAGCTCTGTCAGGTTGGACGGGGAGTTTCGCTGCAAGGGTTCAAGTTCGGGCTCTGGCTGGGCCACTCAAGGACATGCACTGTCAACTGTGGGACCTTTATATAGACAGGTGTGTGCCTTTCCAAGTCATGTCCAATCAATTGAATTTACCTCAGGTGGACTCAAATCAATTTGTAGAAACATCTGAAGGATGATCAATGGAAACAGGATGCACCTGAGCTCAATTTTGAGTCGCATAGCAAAGGGTCTGAATATGTATGTAAATGAGGTATTTCTGTTTTTAATTTTTTACTTTGTTTTCACTTTATCATTATGGAATATTGTGTGTAGATTACTGAGGATTTTTGTTCATTGAATCCATTTAAAAATAAGATTGTAACGTAACAAAATGTGGCAAAAGTTAAGGGGTCTGAATACTTTCCAAAGTCATTGTATTTTCTACAATAGTTGCTGGTTCATTTGGTTCCGGTATAGTCACTGAGAAAGACCAAGGCTGTGGGCGGTATGATTTGATACACAGTGGGGTCCAAAATGATTGACACCCTTGATAAAGATGAGCAGTAATGACTGAGTAAAACAAAGAATTCAAATATTGAGCTGTATTGTATGCTGAAATTAAATGACCTCACTGTACTGTGTCGTGGTGTTCCTCACCCACTGGAAAAATACAGGTATTCATAAAGCCAATGAGAATGACTTTGAACCAACCAGGAACTCTTGAGTAATACTTATTGGCCTAATCATGGTTTGGCCCTGAGGTCTCATACTGAAGTGGCTGAACCTCCACACTAGAGAGGTAACAATACACTCTGAAGGATGCCAAGTAACGGCTCCATAAATCCACCCTAGCCACGAACACTTGCCGTGGTGCCAGCATTTTCAATGTGTTCCCCATTCCTTCGTCAATGACATCAGCATCTTTCCATGCTTGTTTGCTTCCTCATCCCTGTCTCCCTCTCCAAGCAAAGCAGAAGACAACCGAAGATTTCAGTAGCATTGGAAGATCCTCCTTCGTTTGTTTTCATTAGTGATTCTGTTGTCTTATGATGCAAACCATTCAAGATTCACAAGATGGATACAGTTCTATGAGGAGATTTTCATATCTACTTAGATTTCTGTGAAATTTAAGTGTGTGCATTTAACAATATTCCTAGAAGTATATGCTTTCTCTATTCCCCAGACTCCTCCCTGGACACAAGCTCCGTCACAGGCCAGCAGTCTTGTGTTAATGACCTCAGAGCCCCACAAGCCTCACAGGGTCAACCCATGTGTCCAGGCAGGCCAGAGACTCACAGGGTCAACCCATGTCTCCAGGCAGGCCAGAGACTCACAGGGTCAACCCATGTGTCCAGGCAGGCCAGAGACTCACAGGGTCAACCCATGTCTCCAGGCAGGCCAGAGATTCACAGGGTCAACCCATGTCTCCAGGCAGGCCAGAGGCTCACAGGGTCAACCCATGTCTCCAGGCAGGCCAGAGGCTCACAGGGTCAACCCATGTCTCCAGGCAGGCCAGAGGCTCACAGGGTCAACCCATGTCTCCAGGCAGGCCAGAGGCTCTATGGTAACACACTAGGAATAGTAATAATATGAAATAATAAGCCATTGGCTATGAAAAATTACTAAGCTTTTCATTGTTAAAAAGTGTCATTATTGGGGCCTCCCGGGTGGCGCAGTGGTTAAGGGCGCTGTATTGCAGTGCCAGCTGTGCCACCAGAGACTCTGGGTTCGCGACCAGGCTCTGTCGTAACCGGCCACGACCAGGAGGTCCGTGGGGCGACACACAATTGTCCGGGTTAGGGAGGGCTTGGCCGGTAGGGAAATCCTTGTCTCATTGCACACCAGCGATGGTTGCCAGGTGCACGGTGGTGCGGCTGGCCTCCGGGTTGGATGCGCGCTGTGTTAAGAAGCAGCTTGGTTGGGTTGTGTTTTTTATTTTATTTTATTTCACCTTTATTTAACCAGGTAGGCTAGTTGAGAACACCTTTATTTAACCAGGTAGGCTAGTTGAGAACACCTTTATTTAACCAGGTAGGCTAGTTGAGAACACCTTTATTTAACCAGGTAGGCTAGTTGAGAACACCTTTATTTAACCAGGTAGGCTAGTTGAGAACACCTTTATTTAACCAGGTAGGCTAGTTGAGAACACCTTTATTTAACCAGGTAGGCTAGTTGAGAACACCTTTATTTAACCAGGTAGGCTAGTTGAGAACACCTTTATTTAACCAGGTAGGCTAGTTGAGAACACCTTTATTTAACCAGGTAGGCTAGTTGAGAACACCTTTATTTAACCAGGTAGGCCAGTTGAGAACACCTTTATTTAACCAGGTAGGCTAGTTGAGAACACCTTTATTTAACCAGGTAGGCTAGTTGAGAACACCTTTATTTAACCAGGTAGGCTAGTTGAGAACACCTTTATTTAACCAGGTAGGCCAGTTGAGAACACCTTTATTTAACCAGGTAGGCTAGTTGAGAACACCTTTATTTAACCAGGTAGGCTAGTTGAGAACACCTTTATTTAACCAGGTAGGCTAGTTGAGAACACCTTTATTTAACCAGGTAGGCTAGTTGAGAACACCTTTATTTAACCAGGTAGGCTAGTTGAGAACACCTTTATTTAACCAGGTAGGCTAGTTGAGAACACCTTTATTTAACCAGGTAGGCTAGTTGAGAACACCTTTATTTAACCAGGTAGGCTAGTTGAGAACACCTTTATTTAACCAGGTAGACTAGTTAAGAACACCTTTATTTAACCAGGTAGGCTAGTTGAGAACACCTTTATTTAACCAGGTAGGCTAGTTGAGAACACCTTTATTTAACCAGGTAGGCTAGTTGAGAACACCTTTATTTAACCAGGTAGGCTAGTTGAGAACAAGTTCTCATTTACAACGGCGACCTGGCCAAGATGAAGCATAGCAGTGTGAACAGACAACACAGAGTTACACATGGAATAAACAATTAACAAGTCGTAAAAAAAGTAGACAGTAGAAAAAAAAGAGTCTATATACATTGTGTGCAAAAGGCATGAGGAGGTAGGCGAATAATTACAATTTTGCAGATTAACACTGGAGTGATAAATGATCAGATGGTCATGTACAGGTAGAGATATTGGTGTGCAAAAGAGCAGAAAAGCCAGTGGGTCTGGCGACGAATATGTAGCGAGGGCCAGCCGACTAGAGCATACAGGTCGCAGTGGTGGGTGGTATAAGGTGCTTTAGTAACAAAACGGATGGCACTGTAATAAACTGCATCCAGTTTGCTGAGTAGAGTATTGGAAGCTATTTTGTAGATGACATCGCCGAAGTCGAGGATCGGTAGGATAGTCAGTTTTACTAGGGTAAGTTTGGTGGCGTGAGTGAAGGAGGCTTTGTTGCGGAATAGAAAGCCGACTCTAGATTTGATTTTATATTGGAGATGTTTGATATGAGTCTGAAAGGAGAGTTTACAGTCTAGCCAGACACCTAGGTACTTATAACCATCCAGGGTGGTGATGCTAGTCGGGCGTGCGGGTGCAGGCAGCGAACGATTGAAAAGCATGCATTTGGTTTTACTAGCGTTTAAGAGCAGTTGGAGGCCACAGAAGGAGAGTTGTATCGAAGGACGCAGGACTTTCGACCTTCGTCTCTCCCGAGCCCGTACGGGAGTTGTAGCGATGAGACAAGATAGTAGCTACCAAAAACAATTCAATACCACAAAATTGGCGAGAAAAAGGGGTAAAATTCCACACACACACACACAAAAAAAAAGTGTAATTATTGGAATAATAAAGTGCAAGATCATCATCGAGGGCCATTTCATATTGTGTTTGTCTTCATCACATCATGAAGTGGTGGCAGTACAGTGTCTTCACCCTTTATCTAACCCCAACAAGCCTGAAGAGCTGCTGTGTCCAGTAGAACAGGAGGAAGGAAGGGGAGGCACCTCTCAGCTCTCTCATTACCCCTCTGGCTCCCAATGCACTGCTCTTGAGCCTAGAGCCAGAGGCTGCCATGCTGGATCAGAGTGAAGGCACTGGGCATGCTGAGGCTTCTACTCACCCCAGGGAAGAGCGAGGGCCTGGGGGAGAGATGGAGGAGTAGGAAGAGGCGGAGGGATAGGGGAGAGGGCCATATTAGACCTCTTCATATCATCTGGCCTCATTGGTGGTAAGTTGATTACTCCCCATCTCTCTGTGCTCCACAAGTACAAATACACAGTCGGTAATGATGAATTACCGATGCTAACCGTAGTTGATTGTTTTGTAAAGACTCCAGAAAAACCCTATGGATGGAAAGTGTTTGGCGCCAACTGTGAAGGCTAGCGTGTTAGCATATCATAACGCCTGTCACGATTTACAGAAACAGCCCAACTGGCCTGTTATTACCTTGCTTGCTTTTCTGTGTTTGCTGCTCCTGACATCGCATGGCATGACTTACAACAAAGTAGCATCACAAATAATAATCAAAATAAATACTTCCCTAACAGCAATGCACGTACTTACCAACCAAGTTATTTTCTTTGGATCGTTAGAGGGTTGTCTTGACAACAAACTGAGGGCATGGAAAATTACTTACACGCATTTTTGTGTAACGGTGTCAAAGGGGAAAGCTAGCTAGATATTGTTGGTTGTGTGTTGAGCTCAAGCTTTAAGGCCTTCATTAAGGATAATCTATAAACAGGTATGCTCTTATTGTGTGGTTGCCTTGGCAGCATTAGCCATAGAATGTAAAAGCACACGTTTAATGAAGTAACACTTTATTTGGTTCCATGTAGATGTTCAATAAATGTCAACATTTCAACTAACTACAGTACCTTGCAAAAGTATTCTTCCCCCTTGCCATTTTTCCTATTTTGTTACATTACGACCTGTAATTTAAATATATTTTTATTTGGATTTCATGTAATGGACATACACAAAGTAGTCCAAATTGGTGAAGTGAAATTTAAAAAATAACTTGTTTTAAAAAATTAAAAATAATTAACAACGGAAAGGTGGTGCCTGCATATGTATTCACCCTCTTTGCTATGAAGCCCCTAAATAAGATCTGGTGCCACCAATTACCTTCAGAAGTCACATAATTAGTGGCATGTTGTGTAAATCAAATGATACAAACCCTCAAAAAAATCAATTCAACCTAATTCCAGGTTGTAAGGCAACAAAATAGGTAAAATGCCAAAGGGGGTGAATACTTTTGCAAGCCACTGTATCTACTAACCCAAACCCTGAACTTAACCCTTACCCTAACCTTAGGCCTAAACCTAACCGTATAACCTAACCATAACCTTAGCAAGCAGTTGCTTATCAACAGATAGTCTGTAGAGCATCTATATGGAACTATCCAAATAAATTGTGACCAAAACATGACTGTTATCAAAATACTGTGGGTGGATTTGTGATTTTTGTATTTTAAGAAAGCAGAAATATCCTTTACGTCATTCAGAGTAGTGTTTTTTTTTTTTTGCACACCGTTTCTCTATAGCTGGCTCATCTGTGTTGCAGAGGAAAGAGTCTCTCTCTGTGGATTAACATTTTTCTCCTCTGACTCCGTCCTCCTTTCGGCAGCGAGTTTCTTCACCAAAACATGTCCGTAAATCAGATTAACAACCGCAAAGACCACCAGTACCGTAGTTCTTCGCTGGCGCCATGATTTGCCATTGTCACCATCATCCATTCTCCTTCCTGCTCATTGTTTTCATGGGGCAGCGTCTGTCTTTCACCTACTCTTATATCATTTACACCAGCAGCCATCATGTAATCTCCTCTAAACTGAGCAAAACACAGATGGATTAGCGCTCACAACATCCAGGCTCCATAAACGTTGGCTTTATTCTAGGGCAAATTAGGAGCGAGAGAGATGGGGAAAGGGAGAGGGAGAGAGAAGGAAAGGGAGAGAGAGAGTTGGAAAGAGAGAGAGAGAGAGAGTTGGAAAGAGAGAGAGAGAGCGAGTTAAAGAGAGAGGTGGAAAGAGGGAGAAGGAAAGGGAGAGAGAGAGTTGGAGAGACAGAGAGGGATGGAAAAGGAAAGAGCGAGAGAGATGGAAAGGGAGAGAGAGTTGGAAAGAGAGAGAGAGAGAGTTAGAAAGAGAGAGGTGGAAAGAGGGAGATGGAAAGGGATAGAGAGAGAGAAAGGCAAAGGGAAAGAGAGAGTGGGAAATAGAGACAGATAGAAAGAGAGAGGATAATCTCCATTGATGCTGCTCACAGTTGTTTAATTTCATTCTCCTAATTTCTCTCTCTCTCTGCCCTCACTTTTTCTGGGCTCATCATTGGTTGCAGATTGTTAATCTGCGTGTGGCCTGGATAGGCGTTCACCCTCAGATTACAGGACTGTTTTATTGCAGGCAGTGGCCCGGGTGGCCAGGCCAGAGGGGATCAGATCAGATCCTGCCCAGCCTGCCCCACCAGAGGACAGGACAGCTGTTTACAGGTGAAGATGGCTTCGTGCCACAGTAGTGATGATAACATCCAGCCAGTGGAAGAGCAGAGGTTAATTCCATGTTGCCAGGGGCTTTAGCTCCATTTAAGGTTGATCAGGATCAGCTTTTACCTCAAGAGGATTGTCCTCCTGGAGTATTTCTGATTGCAAAACAAACAAAGCAATCAAGACGTGTAGACGCACGCAGGCACGCCGCTGAGGAGGAAACAGCAGGTGATAGACAAGCAGCACATCATGGGGGTGTAAGACCCGTTGAGGGGCTAGACTTACGTTGTTGAGGGGCTAGACTTACGTTGTTGAGGGGCTAGACAAGCGTCGTTGAGGGGCTAGACTAGCGTCGTTGAGGGGCTAGACTAGCGTCATTGAGGGGCTAGACTAGCGTCATTGAGGGGCTAGACTAGCGTCATTGAGGGGCTAGACTAGCGTCATTGAGGGGCTAGACTAGCGTCATTGAGGGGCTAGACTAGCGTCGTTAAGGGGCTAGAGTAAAGTCATTGAGGGGCTAGACTAGCGTCATTGAGGGGCTAGACTAGCGTCGTTAAGGGGCTAGAGTAAAGTCATTGAGGGGCTAGACTAGCGTCATTGAGGCGGCGTGGTGTATTGCTTGTTGTTTTTTCTGCTAATCCCTGTCCGGACGGGCCACTTATCATTAAGTCCTGACGTACAGACAGGCCACCCGTCCAGTGATGTGCCTACAGTCCAGAAGCATTGGCCCCCACCCATCCTGGTCTGGGCTTTCCCCTGGCATGGCCTCAGGCCACCACCCTAATCTCAACCAACCCTTGGGACTTAACGACATACATAGGACCAGGAAATGAAAGTTAAACACAGGGGTATGATCTGATTGACTAATCTTTTTTTGGCCAGTTCTGTTTCTCAGGGTCATCCCTACAAAGTGGTGTTTGTCAGGCTTTATGGCCATTTATTCATCATATGTGATCCCACATCCCTAGTGTGGCCAGCACTGTACTCCAATGAGACTATGTCATGTGGGGCCGGTACAGTGTAGTAGGCAGCAGGCACTGGAGAATACATGTAGACTTTGTGTGTGAAGGTGGAGCCCGTTGCCATTCCCAAAGTTAAAGTTATATTTATAGAAATGTCTAACCATTTGTAGTTCTCCTAGACGTATGGTTTGAAAATCCCCACTATCTACAGTGGAGCATGTTGTCAGGCCTTTGAACGGAGGATTCTCATTGGTCCGCTCCTTCTGCATGTTGGTCTGTCTTAATCAATCTTCAACAACCAAGTCTTTGTCTTTCAAGTGTCCCCTTAATTAGTGCGCAGTCCTTTGGTTTCTGGTGATTGGGCTCATTTCACAATTGTGCGTTGGAGTAAATAGTATTTTAATTTTAAAACGCACCTCTTGGGTGCAACATAAAGTAGAATATGTAATCAGATTTTTAAATGAGAGGATCTTATTTTCTTTTGGCTTCTACGTGATGCATATTAATGAGGTTTCTCTGGGTAGTAGGGAGCATATTTTTTTCATGATCATTTTACCCAACTTCATCTGTGAGGTCACAGGGGTGATAACACACCACAAAGGACTCATAAAGTAAGAGCAGAAAGAGAGGAGATGTCAGGGCTCTGTGCAGGCCAGTCAAGTTCTTTCATTCCGATCTCAGCAAATCATTTCTGCATGGACCTCGCTTTGTGCACAGGGGCATTGTCATGCTGAAACAGGAAAGGGCTTTCTCCAAACTGTTGCTACAAAGTTGGAAGCATAGAATCTAGAATGTCATTGTATGCTGTAGTGTTAAGATTTACCTTCACTGGAACTAAGGGACTTAGCCCGAACCATGAAAAACAGCCCCAGACCATTATTCCTCCACCAAACTTTACAGTTACAATTTTGCATTGGGGCAGGTAGCGTTCTCCTGGCATTTGCCTAACCCAGATTTGTTCGTTGGACTGCCAGATGATGAAACGTGATTCATCAATCCAGAGAACACATTTCCACTGCTCCAGAGTCCAATGGCGGCAAGCTTTACACCACTCCAGCCGATGCTTGGCATTGCACATGGGGATCTTAGGCTTGTGTGCGGCTGCTCGGCCATGGAAACCCATTTCATGAAGCTCCCCAACAAACAGTTATTGTGCTGACGTTGCTTCCGAGGACAGACCATTTTTATGCGCTTCAGCACTCGGCGGTCCCGTTTTGTGAGCTTGTGTGGCCTACCACTTCGCGGCGCTTGTGTGGCCTACCACTTTGCGGCTGAGCTGTTGTTGCTCCTAGACATTTCCACTATACAATAACAGCATGTACAGTTGACCGGGGCAGCTTTAGCAGGGCATATATTTGACGTACTGACTTGTTGGAAAGAAGGCATCCTATGACGGTGCCACTTTGAAAGTCACTGAACACTTCAGTAAGGCCATTCTACTGCCAATGTTTGTCTATGGAGATTGCATGGCTGTGTGCTCGATTTTATACACCTGTCAGAAACGGGTGTGGATGAAATATCTGAATCCACTAATTTGAAGAAGGGGTGTCCAAATACTTTTGTATATATACTGTATATACAGTGCCTTGAGAAAGTATTCGGCCCCCTTGAACTTTGCAACCTTTTGCCACATTTCAGGCTTCAAACATAAAGATATAAAACTGTATTTTTTTGTGAAGAATAAACAACAAATGGGACACAATCATGAAGTGGAACGACATTTATTGGATATTTCAAACTTTTTTAACAAATCAAAAACTGAAAAATTGGTCGTGCAAAATTATTCAGCCCCCTTAAGTTAATACTTTGTAGCGCCACCTTTTGCTGCGATTACAGCTGTAAGTCGCTTGGGGTATGTCTCTATCAGTTTTGCACATCGAGAGACTGACATTTTTTCCCATTCCTCCTTGCAAAACAGCTCGAGCTCAGTGAGGTTGGATGGAGAGCATTTGTGAACAGCAGTTTTCAGTTCTTTCCACAGATTCTCGATTGGATTCAGGTCTGGACTTTGACTTGGCCATTCTAACACCTGGATATGTTTATTTTTGAACCATTCCATTGTAGATTTTGCTTTATTTTTTGGATCATTGTCTTGTTGGAAGACAAATCTCCGTACCAGTCTCAGGTCTTTTGCAGACTCCATCAGGTTTTCTTCCAGAATGGTCCTGTATTTGGCTCCATCCATCTTCCCAACAATTTTAACCATCTTCCCTGTCCCTGCTGAAGAAAAGCAGGCCCAAACCATGATGCTGCCACCACCATGTTTGACAGTGGGGATGGTGTGTTCAGCTGTGTTGCTTTTACGCCAAACATAACGTTTTGCATTGTTGCCAAAAAGTTCAATTTTGGTTTCATCTGACCAGAGCACCTTCTTCCACATGTTTGGTGTGTCTCCCAGGTGGTTTGTGGCAAACTTTAAACAACACTTTTTATGGATATCTTTAAGAAATGGCTTTCTTCTTGCCACTCTTCCATAGGCCAGATTTGTGCAATATACGACTGATTGTTGTCCTATGGACAGAGTCTCCCACCTCAGCTGTAGATCTCTGCAGTTCATACAGAGTGATCATGGGCCTCTTGGCTGCATCTCTGATCAGTCTTCTCCTTGTATGAGCTGAAAGTTTAGAGGGACGGCCAGGTCTTGGTAGATTTGCAGTGGTCTGATACTCCTTCCATTTCAATATTATCGCTTGCACAGTGCTCCTTGGGATGTTTAAAGCTTGGGAAATCTTTTTATATCCAAATCCGGCTTTAAACTTCTTCACAACAGTATCTCGAACCTGCCTGGTGTGTTCCTTGTTCTTCATGATGCTCTCTGCGCTTTTAACGGACCTCTGAGACTATCACAGTGCAGGTGCATTTATACGGAGACTTGATTACACACAGGTGGATTGTATTTATCATCATTAGTCATTTAGGTCAACATTGGATCATTCAGAGATCCTCACTGAACTTCTGGAGAGAGTTTGCTGCACTGAAAGTAAAGGGGCTGAATAATTTTGCACGCCCAATTTTTCAGTTTTTGATTTGTTAAAAAAGTTTGAAATATCCAATAAATGTCGTTCCACTTCATGATTGTGTCCCACTTGTTGTTGATTCTTCACAAAAAAATACAGTTTTATATCTTTATGTTTGAAGCCTGAAATGTGGCAAAAGGTCGCAAAGCTCAAGGGGGCCGAATACTTTCGCAAGGCACTGTATACGGAAAGTACTTGACTTTTTCCACATTTTGTTACATTACAGCCTTATTCTAAAATCCTCATCTATGTACACACAATACCCCATAATGACAATGGAAAAACAGGTTCATAGGAATGTTTGCTAATTTTATATAAAAAATAATAATTTTAAATCACATTTACATAAGTATTCAGACCCTTTATTCAGTACTTTGTAGAAGCACCTTTGGCAGTGATTACAGCCTCGAGTCTTCTTGGGTATGACTCTACAAGCTTGGCACACCTGTATTTGGGGAGTTTCTCACATTCTTCTTTACAGATCCTCTCAAGCTCTGTCAGGTTGGATGGGGAGCGTTGCTGCACTGCTATTTTCAGGTCTCCAGAGATTTTCGATCGGGTTGAAGACCTGGCTCTGGCTGGGCCTCTCAAGGACAGTAAGAGACTTGTCCCAAAACCACTCGTTGTTTTGGCTGTGTGCTTAGGCTTGTTTTCCTGTTGGAAAGTGAACCTTCGCCCCAGTCTGAGGTCCTGAGCATTCTGGAGCACATTTTCATCAAGGATCTCTCTGTACTTTGCTCCGTTCATCTTTGCCTTGATACTGACTAGTCTACGGACAATTCCTTCGAACTCAAGGCTTGGTTTTTGCTCTGACATGCACTGTCAACTGTGGTACCTTATATAGACAGGTGTGTGACTTTCCAAATCATGTCCAATAGTTTGAATTTACCACAGGTGGACTCCAATCAAGTTGTAGAAACATCTGAAGGATGATCAATGGAACGGGATGCACCTGAGCTCAATTGTGAGTCTCTTAGCAAAGGGTCTGAATACTTATGTAAATAAGGTATTTCTGTTTAATTTTTAATACATTTGCAAAAAAACTCTTTTCACTTTGTAACTATGGGGTATTGTGATGTCATTATGGGGTATTGTGTGTAGATTTCTGAGATTTTTATTTATTTAATCCATTTTAGAATAAGGCTGTAACGTAACAAAATGTGGAAAAAGTGTGTGAATACTTCTGGAAGGCACTGTGTAGGCACCTTCCTAATATTGAGTCGCACCCCCTTTTGCCCTTTAGAACAGCCTCAATCAAGGCATGGATGTTTAAAGTGTTCCACAGGGATGCTGGCCCATGTTGACTCCCATGCTTCCCACAGTTGCGTAAAGTTGGCTGGATGTCCTTTGGGTGGTGGACAATTCTTGATACACATTCTTGAGCGTTAAAAACCCTGCAGTGTTGCAGTTCGTGACACAAACCAGTGTGCCTGGCACCTACTACTATAACCCATTTAAAGACACTTATATATTTTGTCTTGCCCATTCACCCTCTGAATGGCACACATACACAATCCATGTCTATATTGTCTCAAGGCTTAAAAATCCTTCTTTAACCTGTGTTCTCCCCTTCATCTACACTGATTAAAGTGGATTTAACAACTGACCTCAATAAGGGATCATAGCTTTCACATGGTCAGTCTGTCAGGGAAAGAGCAAGTGTTCCTGATGTTTGGTACAGTACACTCTGTATGCGTGGGCGCGTGTTTTTTAAGTAGGAGCTGGAAACTTAAGAAGTTGAAATAAGCTAATGGGAGCAACGAATATGTACTAACCTCATATCTGTTGAGGTCATAGGCAACTACTGTAGTAAACTAATGGACAACCCGTTGGCTTCTACTTCCAGATTATACATATAGTACAAATATTTCCTAAAAAAACTAAAGTAAAAAATAAAACTAATATAAAAAGTAACACAATAAAATAATGACAGGCTATATACAGGAGGTACCAGTAATTGGTAGGTAGGGTTAAAGTGACTATGCAAAGATAATATACAGCGAGTGGCGGCAGTGTAAAAACGAAGGGGATGGGGTGTCAATGCAAATTGTTCAAATTGTTCAACAATCTTATGGCTTGGGGGTAGCAGTTGTTAAAGAACCTTTTGGACCTAGACTTGGCGCTCTGGTACCGCTTGCCGTGCAGTAGCAGAGAGCACAGTCTATGACTTGGGTGACTGGAGTGTTTGACAATTTGTTGGGCCTTCCTCTGACACTGCCTGGTATATAGGTCCTGGATGGCAGGAAGCTTGGCCCCAGTGATGTACTGGGCCGTACGCACTACCCTCTGTGGCACCGTACGGTCAAATTCTCAACTGGTGAACATACCAGGCAGTAATTGAACCGGTCAGGATGCTCTCGATGGTGCAGCTGTAGAACTTTTTGAGGATCTGGGGACCCATGACAAATATTTTCTGTCCCCTGAGGGGGAAAAGGCATTGTCGTGCCCTCTTCACGACTGTCTTGGTGTGTTTGGACCATAATAGTTTGTTGGTGATGTGGACACCAAGGAACTTGAAACTCTCAACCCGCTCCATTACAGCCATGTCAATTTGAAAAAGGGCGTGTTCGTCCCCCCTTTTCCTGTAGTGTTTATTTTACAATAGTTATCTTTTGTTTGTTTTCAATCCCATCCTTCGTCCTTCACATAGCCTTCGTTTGTCACTCTCCCTCTAATCAGTGGGATGACGGCTCCCTCCGATTTGGTTGACTATCGCTAGGGGTTAACAGTCCTCATTAACAGATCTAGGTCATTAGTGGGGAGTCACGGCGTGTGTGTGTCCCTATGTGTGCCCGTGTGTTTGACAGTCAGTGCAGAGAACATTGTCATCACAGACTCATTGTCCTACAGAGGGGGACGCTAGTGCGGAGAACATTGTCATCACAGACTCATTGTCCTACAGAGGGGGACGCTAGTGCGGAGAACATTGTCATCACAGACTCATTGTCCTACAGAGGGGGACGCTAGTGCGGAGAACATTGTCATCACAGACTCATTGTCCTACAGAGGGGGACGCTAGTGCAGAGAACATTGTCATCACAGACTCATTGTCCTACGCTAGTGCAGAGGTGTGCTGTGGGCAACCTTGTGCTGTGGGCAACCTTGTGCTGTGGGCAACCTTGTGCTGTGGGCAACCTTGTGCTGGGGGCAATAAAAGGCCACTTTAACATTTGCAGTTTTGTTACCCAACACAATGCCACAGATGTCTCAAGTTTTGAGGAAGCGTGCAATTGACATGCTGAGTGCAGGAAGCTGTTGCCAGATCATGTAATGATCATGTAATGATTTCTCTGCAGTAAGCCGTCTGAAGTCATTTTAGAGAATCTGGCTGTTCGTTCAACTGGCCTCACAACTGCAGACCACATGGAACCATGCCAGCACCAGGACCTCCACATCTAGCTTCTTTACCTGCGGGATGGTCTGAGACCAGCCACCCGGACAGCTGATCAAACTGTGGGTTTACACAACCAAATAAAATCTGCAGAAACTGTCAGAAACCGTCTCAGGGATGCTCGTCTGAGTGCTCGTTGTCCTCACCTGGTCTCGACCTGACTGTAATTCGACTTCATAATCGATGTGGGCAAATGCTCACTTTCGATGGCCACTGGAAAGCTGGAGAAGTGTGCTCTTAAATGATCCCGGTTTCATCTGTACCGTGCAGATTGCAGACAGAATGTATGGCATTGTGTTGGCGAATGGTTTTGCCGAACAGAGTGCCCCATGGTGGCAGTGGGGTTTTGGTATGGGCAGGCATAAGCTACGAACAACAAACACAATTGCATTTTATCAATGTCAATTTGAATGCACAGACATACCGTGGCGAGATCCTGAGGCCCATTGTCGTGCCAAGTTCTTCCATGGCCTGCATACTCACCAGAGATGTCACCCATTGAGCATGTTTGGAACACGTGTACAACAGCGTGTTCCAGTTCCCGCCAGTATCCAGCAACTTCACACAACCAATGAAGAGGAGTGGGACAACATTACACAGGCCACAATCAACAGCCTGATCAACTCTATGCAAAGGAGATGTGTCGCCCTGCATGAGGCAAATGGTGGATTTCTGATTTCCTTATATGAACTGTAACTCAATACAATCTTTGTAATTGTTTCATGTTGCGCTTATATTTTTGGTCAGTATATTATAGTGCTTTGCAAGGGGCAACTCAAAAACCTCAAACATCAACTATCACTAATGTGTGGCTTCAATGGTAGATTCATGCAGGGCAGCCATTTTACTCCACAATACTCAACACACAGTGATTGTCAGTGGAGAGAAGCTGCAGGGACTATTAAAAAGTGCTATTATATATAGCACATAACAGTTGGCTACAGGGTCCATTCCACCTTCATATCCCTCCATTTGGTTGAGATGAGGGCCATGGGAGGTTTAGTGACCAGAGAGAACCATTGTTTTTTACATTGTTTTTTTTCACATCCAGGGCGATGGCCTAGTCACAACCTGGTAGTCTCACAGACCCCCGCTCTACAGCTTCAGAGGTAAGCCAGCAGAGATCCAGGGTCATACATCCACCGGGTCATTCAGTCACAGGGTCATGCAGCCACACAGTCATAAAGCCACAGGGTCATACAGGGTCATACCACTATTTGCATGTAGTCAACGTTCATACATTTTCTAGAAATAATACTGGTGACAAACAGTTAATGAAAGTGAGGTGAAAAGCCTACTCTACTGGACCTTCACTGTTTCACCCATTATCTGTTTGTATTATCTAAAGGAGGTTGTTAATGAGAATGAGCAGACACTCCTGTTAGTCACTAAAGGAGTTTTTTTATGAGAATGAGCAGACACTCCTGTTATCTCAGTTGACTTTAGTCCCTCTTCCATCCTTCAGATTAGCATGGAGGTGAGAGACTTTCACAGCATGACATCTGCTCCCCAGCTGAGCACAGCACCTGTGTTAACTAGGATCACTCCTCCCAGGGCCAACGGGGCTTCTCTCTGAGCCAACAGGGATCTCTGTCTCTCTCTCTGTCAGCTTGTTAATTCCTCCACCTGGTGCACCACACCGATACCACAGTCAAGAGTCCTCTAGGGAGTGCTATGATCTTTCTCTCTTTCAGCCTTGGCTTGTGTAACGTGGCCTGTCTAGTACCTCTCTCTGTGTGTGTGTGTGTGTGTGTGTGTGTGTGTGTGTGTGTGTACGCGTGTGTGTGTGTGTTTACGCGTGTGTGTGTGTACGCGTGTGTGTGTGTATAAATCCCAAAGTAGAATGGTACTGGGAGGCGTAAGCCTTCGGGTGCCTGGTGCACACCAGGCACACACACACACACACACACATACGAGCCTTTCTACAAGTAAAACATTTAGTGTGCTCTGGTTCGGCGATGACACTCATTTTCAAAGCAGCAGTGGATGTTTGGGTTTAAAACTCAGTTCATTACTCAGTTCACGGCGGTGTGGTGCACCAGGTGGAGGAATTAACAAGCTGACAGAGAGAGAGAGACAGAGATCCCTGTTGGCAGTGTGATATACGCTTTTGCAGCCAAGGTGTTATGTTGAGTGTTCTGGCTTTCAGTGTGACTGGTCATTTCAGTAGGTGTAGGGTTAAGGCCGTCTCAGAGACCGGTGTTTTTTGCCCTCAGGACAGTTTTTAATTGATCTTCTTCCTATTAGTAGATGATGATGCTACAATGACATCGGGATGCTGTAATTTATTCACAGTTGAGTGTTAAGTAAATTAATTCACATTCTGGCCCATGGCTGGAAGCAAAGACAGGCTAACAGGAAACGTACTCAATTATATTGGGATGTCAACTTTTATAGGAGGATAAACATTGAAAGAGAACGTACATTTTTCTCATATTTAGTTATTACGTTTATGATTGCTCAGAAGGTAATAGTGTTAGAACAATTTTAATCTAGTTAGTCACTTTATTGATTATTTTCACCACTCGTCTGTTTCTCCAATCTCCGATTGTATATAGATTCAGTTCTGACCTGTGTTTTTGATATAAAGAGTTCATTTTCCTCTGTTTTCCTAGATTCACTATGTGCCCTGTCACACTAACCTGCTCTCCTTATCACTTTTTGGTTGAAATCTTCCTGATGTCATCATTATTTTGTGAGGACACAGCAGCATGGAACTCACTATTGGGGCGGCAGGGTAGCCTAGTGGTTAGAGTGTTGGACCGAAAGGTTGCGAGTTCAAATCCCCGAGCTGCCAAGGTACAAATCTGTCGTTCTGCCCCTGAACAGGCAGTTAACCCACTGTTCCTAGGCCGTCATTGAAAATAAGAATTTGTTCTTAACTGACTTGCCTAGTTAAATAAAGGTAACATAAAATAAATTATGAGTCCAGAATGTCACAGACAGATGTATTGAAATGCATTATGTTATTTAGTAAACTGAAGTCTTTATGTAGGAATCTAATTGGTTATAAAGAGTTCACAAAGTGAGCGACTGAACAAAGCTGATTAATCTACTCAGACATTTTACTTAATTAAATGAAAGCAGATCAAATAATGTTATTTGATCTCATTCATACAGTAACATACATTGTTATTGTAAATAATCAACATCAGTCTCTCTCTCCGTTTATCTCTCTCTCTCTCTCTCTCTCTCCCTTTATCTCTTCTCTCTCTTCATCTCTCTATCTATCTCTCTCTCTCTCTCTCTCTCTCCCTTTATCTCTCTCTCTCTTCATCTCTATCTATACAGTGCCTTGCGAAAGTATTCAGCCCCCTTGAACTTTGTGACCTTTTGCCACATTTCAGGATTCAAACATAAAGATATAAAACTGTATTTTTTTGTGAAGAATCAACAACAAGTGGGACACAATCATGAAGTGGAACGACATTTATTGGATATTTCAAACTTTTTTAACAAATCAAAAACTGAAAAATTGGGCGTGCAAAATTATTCAGCCCCTTTACTTTCAGTGCAGCAAACTCTCTCCAGAAGTTCAGTGAGGATCTCTGAATGATCCAATGTTGACCTAAATGACTAATGATGATAAATACACTCCACCTGTGTGTAATCAAGTCTCCGTATAAATGCACCTGCACTGTGATAGTCTCAGAGGTCCGTTAAAAGCGCAGAGAGCATCATGAAGAACAAGGAACACACCAGGCAGGTCCGAGATACTGTTGTGAAGAAGTTTAAAGCCGGATTTGGATACAAAAAGATTTCCCAAGCTTTAAACATCCCAAGGAGCACTGTGCAAGCGATAATATTGAAATGGAAGGAGTATCAGACCACTGCAAATCTACCAAGACCTGGCCGTCCCTCTAAACTTTCAGCTCATACACGGAGAAGACTGATCAGAGATGCAGCCAAGAGGCCCATGATCACTCTGGATGAACTGCAGAGATCTACAGCTGAGGTGGGAGACTCTGTCCATAGGACAACAATCAGTCGTATATTGCACAAATCTGGCCTTTATGGAAGAGTGGCAAGAAGAAAGCCATTTCTTAAAGATATCCATAAAAAGTGTTGTTTAAAGTTTGCCACAAGCCACCTGGGAGACACACCAAACATGTGGAAGAAGGTGCTCTGGTCAGATGAAACCAAAATTGAACTTTTTGGCAACAATGCAAAACGTTATGTTTGGCGTAAAAGCAACACAGCTGAACACACCATCCCCACTGTCAAACATGGTGGTGGCAGCATCATGGTTTGGGCCTGCTTTTCTTCAGCAGGGACAGGGAAGATGGTTAAAATTGATGGGAAGATGGATGGAGCCAAATACAGGACCATTCTGGAAGAAAACCTGATGGAGTCTGCAAAAGACCTGAGACTGGGACGGATATTTGTCTTCCAACAAGACAATGATCCAAAACATAAAGCAAAATCTACAATGGAATGGTTCAAAAATAAACATATCCAGGTGTTAGAATGGCCAAGTCAAAGTCCAGACCTGAATCCAATCGAGAATCTGTGGAAAGAACTGAAAACTGCTGTTCACAAATGCTCTCCATCCAACCTCACTGAGCTCGAGCTGTTTTGCAAGGAGGAATGGGAAAACAATTCAGTCTCTCGATGTGCAAAACTGAGAGACATACCCCAAGCAACTTACAGCTGTAATCGCAGCAAAAGGTGACGCTACAAAGTATTAACTTAAGGGGGGTGAATAATTTTGCACGCCCAATTTTTCAGTTTTTGATTTGTTAAAAAAGTTTGAAATATCCAATAAATGTCGTTCCACTTCATGATTGTGTCCCACTTGTTGTTGATTCTTCACAAAAAAATACAGTTTTATATCTTTATGTTTGAAGCCTGAAATGTGGCAAACGGTCGCAAAGTTCAAGGGGGCCGAATACTTTCGCAAGGCACTGTATCTCTCTCTTTATCTCAATCTCTCTGTCTATATCTCTTCATCTCGATCTCTCTCTTTATCTTTATCTTTATCTCGATCTCTATCTCTCTCTTTATCGCTCTCTCTCTTGTCTTTACCTTGATCTCTATATCTCTCTTATCTATTTATGTCTCTTTATCTCTGTCTTCATCTCTCTCTCTCTCAATCTTTTTCTCTCTCTACCTTTCACTCTTAATCTCTCTCTCTTTATTTATCTTTCTCTCCCTCTCTCCCTCCACATTCAGACATCTTTGCGGAAGAAAAGTTCATATTTTGTAATAATAACAAAATATGAACTGCTGAACGAAAGAATGAAAAGTGGTGTTCATGTGAAGGAAACATGTTGTTTGAATTTGACATGTTGTTTGAATTTGACATGTCTACATGAATACAATTGAGATGGTTCATTAAAACTGAAGGGTTTGGTCAGATCTAGTCTACAACCAAGGTAGAACAGGAGCCAGAGTAAGGGGGGGGGGGGGGGGGGGTGTTACTTCAGCAAAAGGAGGAGGAGGGTTGTGATCTTAGAGAACACCATGCTGGCTATATCCTTCTGCCTACAGCACAAAGTCCCATCTAACAGATAGGTCCATGGGAAAGGTACACTATGTATGCTGTGTGTGGCAATATGAGAATCTGTCTTCGACAGAGCGAGGACAACATGTAGAAGCTTGACTGTGTGCAATAATGAAGCCACGTGCTAATTATGGTTGTGAAAAATCCGTCTGGGGGAGTCGTGTACAGTGATCGTCTCCACTTACCAAAACCAGGGGGATCTGAGACACACACGTCCACCCACTGAGCTCCATTGATGATGATGATGATGGTGGTGGTGGTGGTGGCGGTGGCGGCGGCGGCGGCGGCTTTCTGTGTGTTTTGGACAACACAGAAAAAAAACCACACATTGAATGGATCAATATGAACACTGGGGTTTCCCTCCAGCCTCCAATTGGCTTCCTGAAAGTAAACTAAATAGATATCAGTGCTCGTTGAGAGTGTTCCATTCCATTCCGTTCCTTTTCAAATCAGTAAGGGATTTAGAATAGATGTTTAATGTTATCAGCTTCACATAGTGTGGCATTCAAAGCTGGAAAATAGTTTGACGAGTTTCTAATTTCCACATTCTTCTTCAGGATAAACAAGAGCACAATCAGAGAAAAGAGTAGTCCAGTCATTTAGCCTGACCAGAGGTGTGTTTTAGTCCTCATTACTCTTTCATTTGGCCCTAATCTGATTAATTATGCGCTAGCAATGTGAGCAGACGCATATTCATGCCCTGAAGTGAATAAGTCATTTAGCCCAGCAAAATTGTCAGCTAATTCTATTTTAGGAAGAAGCCTGTCAACCATAACCATGCCCACTTTACACACAACGCCACTGAAACGGAACTGACCTTAATAATCGGTTTCATAGATTTCGCTGTCATCGACCACGGGGCTATTGTCTTGCTACCTTTAAATTAGCTTGATTAGCCATGCCATTCTTTGGAATGCAGGCGAAGGCTATTCGACTATTAGAAAGCGTAAACCACTTTCATACAAGCCCGAAAGGTAGTTCCTCTCATTAAACCTAGGACAAACTGTTGTCTGTCAAACATGTTAGGATGAAAGAATAAAACTATTCATTTTAATAAGACCATCATTAAATAGTCTGTAAACTATTAGTACCTAGCTAGTTATTACTAGCTGTTACCCAGTTTGGCACATTTTAGAATGTAGACTACAGGGTCTGTTTATCGCATGGGACTAGATGTGTGAGGAGCTTTTGCCCATCCATTTTAGTCTTAACATGAAATTAAACTCTGAAAAACTAATCCCATGTTTAAAAATGTATGTCTGTTGCATGAGGAATGATGTACTAAAATGATGGAAAGGAGTGAAATTGAGGTGTCATCAAATATTGATGCACATTCTACAAAATATTTAAATAGGCAGGTTTATGCACTGGTCAGTAGGGTTCAGATATGTTCAGTGAATGTAATGGGAAGCTCTATGTACCATAATATACTATGCCATACCATACTATACCACATCATACTATTGCTATACTATACCATACCCTACCATAGTATTACCATACCCTACTATACCATTACCATATCATTACCATACCCTTCCATTCAATCTATTGCCACACTATATCATGACCATACCCTACCATACTATACCATTACCATACTATACTATACTATACCATACCCTACTATACTATACCATACCCTACTATACTATACCATTACCATACCCTTCCATACAATATATTGCCATACTATACCATTACCATACCATACTATACCATACCCTACTATACCATTACCATACCATACTATACTATACCATACTATACCATTACCATACCCTTCCATACAATCTATTGCCATACTATACCATGACCATACCCTACCATGCTATACCATTACCATACCCTGCCATACTATACCATTACCATACCATACTATACTATACCATACCCTACTATACTATACCATTACCATACCCTACCATGCTATACCATTACCATACCCTACCATACTATACCATTATCATATCATAATTAAAACCTACCATAACATATCATTATCATACTATACCATATCATTATCATACCATAGCATTTCATTACCATACTATACCATAGCCTTTCACCATTGCTATACTATACCAAACCCTACCATAGTATTACCATACCCTACTATACCATTACCATATCATTACCATACCCTTCCATACAATATATTGCCATACTATACCATTACCATACCATACTATACTATACCATTACCATACCATACTATACTATACCATACCCTGCCATATTATACCATTCCCATACTATACTATACCATGACCATACCCTACCACACTATACCATGACCATACCCTACCATACTATACCATTACCATACCCAGCCATACTATACCATTACCATACCATACTATACTATACCATTACCATACCCTACTATACTATACCATGACCATACCCTACCACACTATACCATGACCATACCCTACCATACTATACCATTACCATACCCAGCCATACTATACCATTACCATACTATACTATACCATACCCTACTATACTATACCATGACCATACCCTACCATGCTATACCATTACCATACCCTGCCATACTATACCATTACCATACCCTACTATACTATACCATGACCATACCCTACTATACTATATCATTACCATACCCTGCCATAACATATCATTATCATACTATACTATACCCTACTATACCATTACCATACCCTTCCATTCAATCTATTGCCACACTATACCATGACCATACCCTACCATACTATACCATTACCATACTATACTATACTATACCATACCCTACTATACTATACCATGACCATACCCTACTATACTATACCATTACCATACCCTTCCATACAATCTATTGCCATACTATACCATTACCATACCATACTATACTATACCATACCCTACCATACTATACCATTACCATACCCTTCCATACAATCTATTGCCATACTATACCATGACCATACCCTACCATGCTATACCATGACCATACCCTACCATGCTATACCATTACCATACCCTGCCATACTATACCATTACCATTCCCTACTATACTATATCATGACCATACCCTACCATACTATACCATTATCATATCATTATTAAAACCTACCATACTATTCCATTACCATATCATTACCATACCCTACCATAACATTATCATACTATACCATATCATTATCATACCATAGCATTTCATTACCATACTATACCATAGCATTTCACCATTGCTATACTATACCAAACCCTACCATAGTATTACCATACCCTACTATACCATTACCATATCATTACCATACCCTTCCATACAATCTATTGCCATACTATACCATTACCATACCCTACCATACTATAGCATTACCATACCCTATTATACCATACCATTACCATACCATACTATACTATACCATACCCTGCCATACTATAGCATTACCATACCCTACTATACTATACCATTACAATACCATACTATACTATACCATTACCATACCATACTAAACTATACCATTACCATACTATACCATTACCATGCCCTGCCATAATATAGCATTACCATACCCTACCATACTATACCATTACCATACCCAGCCATACTATACCATTACCATACCATACTATACTATACCATTACCATACCCTACTATACTATACCATGACCATACCCTACCATATTATACCATTACCATACCCTACCAAACTATACCATTACCATACCATACCATACTATACCATTACCATACCATACTATATTATACCATGACCATACCCTTCCATACAATCTATTGCCATACTATACCATGACCATACCCTACCATACTATACCATTATCATATCATTATTAAAACCTACCATACTATTCCATTACCATATCATTACCATACCCTACCATAACATATCATTATCATACTATACCATATCATTATCATACCATAGCATTTCATTACCATACTATACCATAGCATTTCATTACCACACATACCAATTGTCTTCTCTATCTCCAAGTTATTTCAGGAGATGAACGTTTAAAAAAATAAGTCATTCACATTTGAAAACTTTTGTATGGCTTTTTGGTCCTCTCTATTTGTTTTTTAACGTCCTGTAACATTGATGGGTGCACTGAAAGAGCGGCTTTTCTCTCCACATCATTTTAACAATGGGAAAATGTGGTGCTGGGAAATGTGCTAGCCTCGTCTGGATGCTTTCTTTCCTCTAGATATTCCCAGCTAGTATATGGGGCTTTATTTATTCAAAACTGTGCATGAAAAAACCAATGTCAACAAAGACACAATGGGATCCATTTTGACATCGCTGTTAGGCTCATGGCATTATTAGTGCCAGATATTGTGTTCACTTTCCAATTTTGGGGACAGAGCAAACCCAACTTTTGTCCGTCATTGGCAAGACCAGAACTCATTTTTTTTAGTAAATGGATTTCTGACAAAATGGTTATGTATAGAACTGGTGCCCAAATGTAGAGCCACTGTATTACTTGTTGGTTTTAAGCCAATGCTTTCGACGGGAAACTAAATGATAGCGTTTTATATCGCAGGCTAGAAAATGTTCATTGTGGCTGCTATCGAATGTGCCCTGAGGCTTTAGTGTATCCTTAAATATTACCATGTATTCCCAGTATGCTATAATACACCATTAGATTGCAAGACATTTCATTCTCTAATTTTATTATCTCTAGAAGTGTGTTGTATTTAAATGTTCATGATGTAAATCTGCAAAATCAACCACAGAAATTGGACCTGGTGCTTAACAACAGAGCTGTGCTTGTCCCTTTAATCAGATTTGCATAAATAATGCGACTTTAAAAATAATACTAGTTCAGTTATGTAAAATCTGTCCCAGTTCAGGGTAAAAATGTATTTTTTATGATAAAAGTGAACGGTGTTCAGCCTGTGCTTTGATGTTTTTGTTTAATTAAAGATGTATGTTCTCCTACAGCAGGGTATCTGTAATCTACACCTGAACACTAATGTTAATGTGATGCTCTCCCTCCTACAGCAGGGTATCTGTAATCTACACCTGAACACTGTACTGTTAATGTGATGCTCTCCCTCCTACAGCAGGGTATCTGTAATCTACACCTGAACACTGTAATGTTAATGTGATGCTCTCCCTCCTACAGCAGGGCATCTGTAATCTACACCTGAACACTAATGTTAATGTGATGCTCTCCCTCCTACAGCAGGGTATCTGTAATCTACACCTGAACACTAATGTTAATGTGATGCTCTCCCTCCTACAGCAGGGTATCTGGAATCTACACCTGAACACTGTAATGTTAATGTGATACCCTGCTGTAGGAGTGAGAGCATCTGTAATCTTCACCTGAACACTGTAAATTGACAGTTGACACCACAGCTTATTCCTGCCTTCTATTATTTCGTCTGTGTTCCACTTTAGGTTGACACTAGTGTCTATTCCTGGGATGCTCTGAAGGAGGACTTCAGGAGTCTGCTGGCATGCGAAGAGGACCACCATCCCTGACAGACAGAGACTGGGCCCAAGGCGAGGCAGGTCAGGCAGTAGCCTCCAGTCTCCACAGATCTGCTCAGAAGTGGCAGAATGAGATGAATGTAAAGGTTGCTGGAAAGTCTGAAGTGTAGCGAGGGAGGGAGAGTCTCGGGGGGGACGTCGTCATAGCTTCCTGACATGGAGCCACGGGCCACAAACCTTTGGTGGCTTCAGACAGCCTGTCCCCACCACCTCTCTCTCCACTCAGCTCTACTCTTCTCCGCTAGGCTAAAATCAAAGCCATGCCTTTTTGGAGACATTGTGCCGGCTGTAAACGTTCCCCATCTTCACGTGCGAGAGAGAGAGTCTTTCATGTCTACTGTGGTTTCTATTTGAAAAAAAGAGAACAGAAGGACACATGTGTAAAGGCTTTCATGTTTCCCAAAGGCGGTACCACCTCATATATCCGGTTGTATCCATTTTTATCCTTTGTACTGGAGAGGACGTGGGGCTGCAAATCGTTGTCCGTCCGTCCGCCCCCCCCCCCCCACCACTCCTAACAGAGTTGCAGCCAAGTTGTGGGTTGAAATGCTATTCTCTACCTCCCCACCTGCCAGACCTGGAGTCTCCCTGAGAGCCTGCTGAAGTACCTAAACAGTATTTTTCTTCGTCTGCTGGTGTCAATGCAGGTTTCTCTGTTTGCTCTCTGATTTCTTGTAAATACCACTGCAACTGGTTCCAAGTTGTTGTTTTTTATTACTTTGTTTTGTATTTGTTTTGCAGAATATAGTATTAGTTTCTGTTTTGAGAATGTTCAACATATTACAATACTAGAATCCATTTCTGACAAGTGAATGTCTTTTGGTCCTTTCAATTTCAGATGGAGCTCTCATAATGTGTCATGCCCAGACTGCCTGTACTATCACAGCAATCATGTACTACCACGGTTTAAATAATGGATCAGCCTCTTTAGAGAATACCTTACAACCATGTATTCGAGGTAGAGCAGACACTTCCATTAGCGGCGGACGGAAAGGTTTAAGGTTAACCTTATCATTAGGACTGAACCATATAGGCCTAACTGCAGCATTGTTTGGCCTCCTTCCCCTTTCAATCTACCCACTTCTCAAAGCATGTTCCCCTTTAGTGTTGCTAGCAGCAACCTGAATCCTTCGCCTTCTCATGTACCCTTGATGTTTTATGGAGTAAAAGCAGGCCAATAAAACAGAATCTGTCCAAAACGGGCTCATACGACACAGAGGGAAAAGATGTTTAAAACAGATTTTTAATATTTGAATTCAACTTTTTTTTATGAGAACATACTGTAGGGCATCTGTGTTTTTAGGGTTAGGCTGCATGGGGACTGAGTACACTAGTGAGTACACTGGGAGCGTCAGTATGGTCACTGTATTATGGTAGGAGTAGTGAGTACACACAGATTCCTCAGTATAGTGACTGTATTCTGTTAGTAGGAATAGTGAGTACACACAGAGCCCTCAGTATAGTGACTGTATTCTGTTAGTAGGTGTAGTGAGTACACACAGAGCCCTCAGTATAGTGACTGTATTCTGTAAGTAGGAGTAGTGAGTACACACAGAGCCCTCAGTATAGTGACTGTATTCTGTTAGTAGGAGTACTGAGTACACACAGAGCCCTCATTATGGTGACTGTATTCTGTTAGTAGGAGTACTGAGTACACACAGAGCCCTCATCATGGTGACTGTATTTTCTATTGACCTAATGCCTAGGATATTGTCAAGTAGCTTGGAGGTCGATGGGTTACTAGGAGATAAAAACACATTCCATGTTTAGACACTGTGAACAATTGTTGTCCTGTGGTTATTCTCCTCCACCTGGTAGTTAACTGGTCATTTCTCTTGCTCTAACCAAAGTGTGTCAGACTGTTCAAGTCGTACTCTAGCACGGTATTGTAGAGAAACAAACAGCACAGTCCGCTTAGTTTGTGGACAGTGGTAACGGTTAGATCAGTATTTAAATCAAGGCTGTTAAAGATGGTACGATTAGAGCAGTATTTAAAACAATGCTATTATAGATGGTACGATTAGAGCAGTATTGCAATCAAGGCTGTTAATGGTGGTAAATCAAGGCTGCTGACAATTGTACTGTTAGAGCAGTTTTTAAATCAAAGATGTTGAAAATGTTGAATTGTGCTAACATAATTAGTGAGTGGCTGGGTGCATTGGATATTGAGAAATAAGACATTGTTGTGCGGATGAATCCTCACATTTCACCAGAAAGTATTTGGAAACAGGTGAAATATTGTCTTTCCATATCGCTCTGAAGATTGTATAAGGTACTATTACATTTTGAACAGATGTCACTCCTCCCCTATGCAGAACAATTAGGAGATGATCTGATAATCTGACAGGATAAACAACAGTTAAGAATATGAATCACGGCATGCTTCCGATTGGACAGTTAAAAATCATGGCACAGATTAGGTATAATATTGTCAAGGCTCAGCTTGTTCTGTGCCTACTCTTAGATTGCCCACATCACTCCTGTGTGGTATACTAGCAAGCTAGATCTACTCGAGGTTTTATAAAGCTAACCGGCTTCAGTTAACTTCACATTCCAGATTAGGCTTCATCCGTACTACGACAGTGGATATTTCTTGTCCTCCTGCTGCTAACTCCAGCAGGCTTGTAACTGCATGTGCATGTCGTAATCTTCATTGAGACAATGCTGAAACATCAACCCATGGGCGAGTCAGTTGCCACACTTTAATTTCTGCCAAAATCAAAATGAAATAAAAGTTATTGCAAATGCAGCAGGCTATGGTGTGAAATAGGCTTTTAGAAGTGCCATCTTTATTTTATTACTTATTGGTAATGTCTTTGTGCTTATAAATTGGTGAAACCAATTACTTAACATAATTAGTTAAATAAAGTCCACCTGTGTGTAATCTAAGTGTCACATGCTCTGTCACATGATCTCAGTATATATACACCTGTTCTGAAAGGCCCAAGAGTCTGCGACACCACTAAGCAAGGGGCACGACCAAGCAAGCGGCACCATGAAGACCAAGGAGCACTCCAAACAGGTCAGGGACGAAGTTGTGGAGAAGTACAGATTAAGGTTGGGTTATAAAAAAATATCCAAAACTTTGAACATCCCATGGAGCACCATTAAATACATTATTAAAAAAATTGAAAGAATATGGCACCACAACAAACCTGCCAACCTGCCCACCAAAACTCACGGACGAGTCATGGAGGGCATTAATCAGAGAGGTAACAAAGAGACCAAAGATAACCCTGAAGGAGCTGCAAAGCTCCACATCTGAGATTGAAGAATCTGTCCATAGGACCACTTTGAACTGTACACGCCAAGGAGCTGGGCTTTATGGAAGAGTGGCCATAAAAAAGCCATTGCTTAAAGAAAAAAGTAAGCAAACACTTTTGGTGTTCGCAAAAGGCATGTGGGAGACTCCCCAAACATATGGAAGAAGGTATTATGGTCAGATTAGATTAAAATTGAGCTTTTTGGCCATCAAGGAAAACGCTATGTCTGGCGCAAACCCAACACCTCCCATCACCCCGAGAACACCCGAGAACACTATCATCAGCAGGGACTGGGAAGCTGGTCAGAATTGAAGGAATGATGAATGGCGCTAAATACAGGGAAATTCTTAAGGGAAACCTGTTTCAGTCTTCCAGAAATTTGAGACTGGGACGGAGGTTCCCCTTCCAGCAGGACAATGAACCTAAGCATACTGCTAAAGCAACACTCAAGTGGTTTAAGGGAAAACATTTAAATGTCTTGGAAGGGCCTAGTCCAGACCTCAATCCAATTGAGAATCTGTGGTATGACTTAAAGATTGCTGTACACCAGCGGAACACATCCAACTTGAAGGAACTGGAGCAGTTTTGCCTTGAAGAATGGGCAAAAATCCCAGTGGCTAGATGTTCCAAGCTTATATATAGAGACATACCCCAAGAGACTTGCAGCTGTAAATGCTGCAAAAGGTTGCTCTACAAAGTATTGACTTTGGGGGGGTGAATAGTTATGCATGCTCAAGTTTTCCGTTTTATTGTCTTGTCTTATGTCTTGTTGTCTGTTTCACAATAAAAAATATTTAGCATCTTCAAAGTGGTAGGCATGTTGTGTAAATCAAATTATACAACCCCCCCAAAAAAAATATATTTTAATTCCAGGTTGTAAGGCAACAAAATAGGGAAAATGCCAAAGGGGGTGAATACTTTCGCAGGCCATTGTTTATGTCTATGGTTGGTTGCTGTTGTCTCAAAATGAATACAGATTCAGATTTCACGAAAACCGACAGTTTTTAAAGCAAGTGAGTAAGTTGATAGGTATTTTTAACATGATATACTTTTTTACACACAAAAACACATTTCATTAATAATATATTTAATCTGTCGTCTTCCTCAAATGAAAGGGATGATGACAATCTTTGCTAGAAGGAGGGTATCTGATTTCATTGGTCCTTAACTTGTAGCTCAGACACTTCTTTTAAGATAAATGGAGTTAGCCTGCCCCGGAACAGTTTAGTTCGTTAACCATACCTGGTTAAAAGGTCAGCCACTTTCGTGGTACCGGTTGAACTCAAGAGTTGACCAGAGATACCTCGCTAGCTCCTCAAACCTGATTCGTAGTACTGGGCTCTGCTTTTACGCTGGGATTAAGCATCCTTCCATTAATTAATCATTATCCCTCACTTACACCTGATTAGTTTCTATTCTGTCCTGATTGTGAACAGATAAGATTTGAAGGTATTGATAACGTAATCCTAGCTTCATGTCAACATCCCGGTTCAACCCTAACCCTAGCTTCATGTCAACATCCCTGTTCAACCCTAACCCTAGCTTCATGTCAACATCCCTGTTCAACCATAACCCTAGCTTCATGTCCACTTCCCAGTTCAACCATAACCCTAGCTTCATGTCCACATCCCGGTTCAACCATAACCCTAGCTTCATGTCAACATCCCTGTTCAACCATAACCCTAGCCTCAACCACAACCTTGGCCTTAATACAGTGCCTTGCGAAAGTATTCGGCCCCCTTGAACTTTGCGACCTTTTGCCACATTTCAGGCTTCAAACATAGATATAAAACTGTATTTTTTTGTGAAGAATCAACAACAAGTGGGACACAATCATGAAGTGGAATGACATTTATTGGATATTTCAAACTTTTAACAAATCAAAAACTGAAAAATTGAGCGTGCAAAATTATTCAGCCCCTTTACTTTCAGTGCAGCAAACTTTCTCCAGAAGTTCAGTGAGGATCTCTGAATGATCCAATGTTGACCTAAATGACTAATGATAAATACAATCCACCTGTGTGTAATCAAGTCTCCGTATAAATGCACCTGCACTGTGATAGTCTCAGAGGTCCGTTAAAAGCGCAGAGAGCATCATGAAGAACAAGGAACACACCAGGCAGGTCCGAGATACTGTTGTGAAGAAGTTTAAAGCCGGATTTGGATACAAAAAGATTTCCCAAGCTTTAAACATCCCAAGGAGCACTGTGCAAGCGATAATATTGAAATGGAAGGAGTATCAGACCACTGCAAATCTACCAAGACCTGGCCGTCCCTCTAAACTTTCAGCTCATACAAGGAGAAGACTGATCAGAGATGCAGCCAAGAGGCCCATGATCACTCTGGATGAACTGCAGAGATCTACAGCTGAGGTGGGAGACTCTGTCCATAGGACAACAATCAGTCGTATATTACACAAATCTGGCCTTTATGGAAGAGTGGCAAGAAGAAAGCCATTTCTTAAAGATATCCATAAAAAGTGTAGTTTAAAGTTTGCCACAAGCCACCTGGGAGACACACCAAACATGTGGAAGAAGGTGCTCTGGTCAGATGAAACCAAAATTGAACTTTTTGGCAACAACGCAAAACGTTATGTTTGGCGTAAAAGCAACACAGCTGAACGCACCATCCCCACTGTCAAACATGGTGGTGACAGCATCATGGTTTGGGCCTGCTTTTCTTCAGCATCGACAGGGAAGATGGTTAAAATTGATGGGAAGATGGATGGAGCCAAATACAGGACCA
Organism: Oncorhynchus mykiss; assembly: GCF_057628025.1. NCBI lineage: Eukaryota > Metazoa > Chordata > Actinopteri > Salmoniformes > Salmonidae > Oncorhynchus > Oncorhynchus mykiss. Next base: position 46,683,684 of record NC_143043.1, read on the forward strand.
TTCTGGAAGAAAACCTGATGGAGTCTGCAAAAGACCTGAGACTGGGACGGATATTTGTCTTCCAACAAGACAATGATCCAAAACATAAAGCAAAATCTACAATGGAATGGTTCAAAAATAAACATATCCAGGTGTTAGAATGGCCAAGTCAAAGTCCAGACCTGAATCAATCGAGAATCTGTGGAAAGAACTGAAAACTGCTGTTCACAAATGCTCTCCATCCAACCTCACTGAGCTCGAGCTGTTTTGCAAGGAGGAATGGGGAAAAAATTCAGTCTCTCGATGTGCAAAACTGATAGAGACATACCCCAAGCGACTTACAGCTGTAATCGCAGCAAAAGGTGGCGCTACAAAGTATTAACTTAAGGGGGCTGAATAATTTTGCACGCCCAATTTTTCAGTTTTTGATTTGTTAAAAAAGTTTGAAATATCCAATAAATGTCGTTCCACTTCATGATTGTGTCCCACTTGTTGTTGATTCTTCCCCAAAAAATGCAGTTTTATATCTTTATGTTTGAAGCCTGAAATGTGGCAAAAGGTCGCAAAGTTCAATGGGGCCGAATACTTTTGCAAGGCACTGTATCTACTTCACATCCACTGTTTCTCTACCCATGACCTCTTTTCCATACTCCTGTAGTCTCTTCATCCGTGCAGTCTTTATCACGCTCCTAGTGGCCATAGACTAACAGGGCAGCCACAACAGACCCAGTTCATGTCCTCACGACGCCGTGAAGTCCATAACAATGTCGCCCGTCTCCCCTTCGCAAAATGCCACCCCACTCATAAAGGTTTTATAGCGGAGTCCATAAAACACTGAATGCATTAAACCTTTTCATTGGCCTGTTAATACACGTTGCTTTGAACAGTTGGTGTCATGTGTACTGCCTGTGTGTGTGTTTAGTGTAGGAGTTGTGTGTTCTGAAAGTGTGTGCGTGTAGGAGTTGTGTGATCTGAAAGTGTGTGTGTGTTTTGATTTGTACATGACTGTTGATCTAGGACTGTTTGCCTCAAAACAGCCAACTTGACACCACTTTGCCCATTCCGGTTTCTGAAAACATCCCCAACTTAAGTTGGATGGAAACATTACTGACGTGTTTGTTTGCACCACCTTTCATTTAGCTAATATTCCATGTTTATTCGTTTCTGATTAAGAACATAATCATCAAATCACTTTTATAGTATTTTGTTACAGTATATTTCCAGAGAGTTTTAGAAGGTGACATACTGTACAGTCTACTTTGTAGTAAGGTAACTAAGGAAGGAGGCAGGCTACACAAAACCTAACCCATGAGAATCAACGTTCCGTGATCTCTCTCCATGTCTTGGTGTTACATTTGGGGTTTGTTGTCACTCCCTATCCCATCCCCTCCACTTACACATACAGCCAAGTGAGAATCATTCTTTCCCTGGTAATTCGTCTTTTCTTTTTGCCACGGGTCAAAGGAAGGGGAAACGGTTCATTCCTTAATGTGTAGGTCGGTTAGATGAGTGCATCATTGTTTCTGGAGGCCCTGAGCACATGGCTTATTCATTTGTCTTAGCCTCACAATGAAATTGACTTCCATAGATCCAAGGTGATATCATTTTTCCTCATGTCAAAGGCTGATGCAATTTTTCAAGAAATGACTGACTCCTGCAGATAGTTTACATATATGATGGACAATATTATTCTGGATATTGAAATGAGAATTCACTTGCTACATGCAATCCATCAGTTGTTAATCAGGTATTTTCATTTTTTTTTTATTTTTTATTATGCAGTATTAACCACAGGAGGTTGGTGGAATCTTAATTGGGGAGGATGGTAATAGCGGAAGTGGAATAAGTGGAATGGTATCAAATGCATCAAACACATGGTTTGATGGCGTTCCATTCGCTCCGTTCCAGCCATTATTATGAGCCGTTCTCCCCCCACAGCCTCCACTGGTGTTAACCTATGCATAATAACCACCATTTAATATCATGCAATATCAGGCAGTTGTGAGCTATGATTTGTGAATGCTATAACATGTAAAGAGGCTGTAGAAAACAGTACCATAAGATGAATTGCTTCCCAGTTAACTGTATAGTTCCTTACAGTTATTTACTGTGCCATATGCCAGTCGTTACTACTCATGCTGTGTTGCCACATTTGTTCCTAGAACACAATAAAGGAAACAGAAAATGCATCAATTCACATAGATAAACGTATAAATAAAGCACAGTCTTTGAAGTGGCAACTTCGTTTACCACACATGGAAACTGAATTCAGCAAATCAAACCTTAACCCAAGTGTAGGCCGATCAAAGGACTTCTGCAACTGTCACAGAAACCCGGGGAGTTATTTAAAAATGTAACTCTTGAGGAAAGCAAATACATTTTTAAATAAAGGCGAGCCTCAATCTTCCATGAGGCTTCAGATGAGCCCTGTCCCAGGAGAGGCAGCATTAAGGGTAGAGTAATTAGCAGAGCCCAGCTAGCGCTTATTCCAGTCTTTTTACTGTAGCCATATGGACCATTGGATTTCTCTGTGACAGTGTTCCCTGACAAGAAGAAGTTACATTTTAAAAATGAAGGCGTTTTTTCTCAAGTGACAGTCATATGCTATCAATATGCTGTCATGTTCTTTAGGAGCTGAGGCTGTTTTATTGGCCCCGGTGGTTAGAACGTGGCATGTGTTTCACAGGGACACTGTATTACTGAGGCTGTGTTTTATTGGCCCCGGTGGTTAGAACGTGGCATGTGTTCACAGGGACACTGTATTACTGAGGCTGTGTTATAATGGCCCCGGTGGTCAGAACGTGGCATGTGTTCACAGGGACACTGTATTACTGAGGCTGTGTTATAATGGCCCTGGTGGTTAGAATGTGGCATGTGTTCACAGGGACACTGTATTACTGAGGCTGTGTTATAATGGCCCCGGTGGTTAGAATGTGGCATGTGTTCACAGGGACACTGTATTACTGAGGCTGTGTTATAATGGCCCCGGTGGTTAAAATGTGGCATGTGTTTCACAGAGACACTGTATTACTGAGGCTGTGTTATAATGGCCCCGGTGGTTAGAATGTGGCATGTGTTTCACAGGGACACTGTATTACTGAGGCTGTGTTATAATGGCCCCGGTGGTCAGAACGTGGCATGTGTTTCACAGCGACACTGTATTACTGAGGCTGTGTTATCATGGCCCCGGTGGTTAGAATGTGGCATGTGTTTCACAGGGACACTGTATTACTGAGGCTGTGTTATAATGGCCCCGGTGGTTAGAATGTGGCATGTGTTTCACAGGGACACTGTATTACTGAGGCTGTGTTATAATGGCCCCGGTGGTCAGAACTTGGCTTGTGTTTCACAGGGACACTGTATTACTGAGGCTGTGTTATAATGGCCCCGGTGGTCAGAACGTGGCATGTGTTTCACAGGGACACTGTATTACTGAGGCTGTGTTATAATGGCCCTGGTGGTCAGAACGTGGTATGTGTTTCACAGGGACACTGTATTACTGAGGCTGTGTTATAATGGCCCCGGTGGTTAGAATGTGGCATGTGTTTCACAGGGACACTGTATTACTGAGGCTGTGTTATAATGGCCCCGGTGGTTAGAATGTGGCATGTGTTCACAGGGACACTGTGTTACTGAGGCTGTGTTATAATGGCCTCGGCGGTCAGAACAGGGACACTGGGACACTGTATTACTGAGGCTGTGTTATAATGGCCCCGGCGGTCAGAACGTGGCATGTGTTTCACAGGGACACTGTATTACTGAGGCTGTGTTATAATGGCCCTGGTGGTCAGAACGTGGTATGTGTTTCACAGGGACACTGTATTACTGAGGCTGTGTTATAATGGCCCCGGTGGTTAGAATGTGGCATGTGTTTCACAGGGACACTGTATTACTGAGGCTGTGTTATAATGGCCCCGGTGGTTAGAATGTGGCATGTGTTCACAGGGACACTGTGTTACTGAGGCTGTGTTATAATGGCCCCGGTGGTCAGAACGTGGCATGTGTTTCACAGGGACACTGTATTACTGAGGCTGTGTTATAATGGCCCCGGTGGTCAGAACGTGGCATGTGTTTCACAGGGACACTGTATTACTGAGGCTGTGTTATAATGGCCCTGGTGGTTAGAATGTGGCATGTGTTCACAGGGACACTGTGTTACTGAGGCTGTGTTATAATGGCCCCGGTGGTCAGAACGTGGCATGTGTTTCACAGGGACACTGTATTACTGAGGCTGTGTTATAATGGCCCCGGTGGTTAGAACGTGGCATGTGTTTCACAGGGACACTATTACTGAGGCTGTGTTATAATGGCCCCGGTGGTTAGAACGTGGCATGTGTTTCACAGGGACACTGTGTTACTGAGGCTGTGTTATAATGGCCCCGGTGGTCAGAACGTGGCATGTGTTTCACAGGGACACTGTATTGTTTTGCCTCATCTCACTTTTTGTAGGACTTTTCTTTTTCAATGAAAGAACGCAGACCTCCGTTGCCGTGACGCTCTTTCAAAAAGGAACAAAGAGGTGAGCTATTCCAAAACAGAATGGTTGACCCAGTTATTATATGAAATCACCACACATAGAGGCTGGGCTGGGAGAAGGAAAACAAACCTTTCTCCCCTGTACTGTAGTGTGACTCACATGTCGGGGATGGAGTCGGACGGAGGGATCCCAAGCTGAAACCAGAGTCATTCCTCTGAACCTCTCCCTTATTCAGACCACTACCTACTGTGCATATGAATAATACTGACCTGTTCATATTTCTATAGATATGTTGCAGGTTATTTTAGAAAACCCTCCATGCTCCTCGTCCTACATTTGGTCAACCCCTTTCAACAAAACAAGCTAATGGATGAAACATTCCCACGCAGCAAAAACTCTCAGCCTCTCGGATCCAAGACCGCCTTCATGGTTTTTGTCAGAAGTTGTGTAGAGAGTGTAATGTGGCGCTGAAAGCATTGGTGGCTCGTTTTGGTCTTTGAAAGTGTCTCTGCGTGCCAGGAGGGAGGTCACCCAAATCTGGAGCTCGTTCTGTCTTTTATTCTCCGTGGAGATTTTGTGAAACACACAACCACAAAGCTAGTTTAAGTATGTCACTCTCCCAGTCGGTCTGCCAAGGCATCTGATTTAGAGAATAATAAAATGCAGAAAAATGCCTTTCCTATAATTACAGATGTTCTCTTATCTCTGCTGAGCTAAAGAGAGGAAAGAAAGCGCACATTCCATCATGGCAAAGTCTTTGCATTGGCTTTTCAAATGTATAAACAGAAAAGTGCTGTTGGGGAGTATGAAAGCAGTTGTCTGATTGGAAACTGATGTGAATGCTGTTGTACAGTTCCACACAGCTACAATTGTATCTCTGTGGATTATCTGTACATTCAGTACATGGATATATGCTGACTGGGCAAGGCTTTCTGATAGTATACAAATCATAAATTGTGCCTCGACAAATACAATAGTTGGTTGGTTTGGGTCAAACATTTTGGGTAGCCTTCCACAAGATTCCCACAATACATTGGGTGAATTTTGGCCCATTCTTCCTGACAGAGCTGGTGTAACTGAGTCAGGTTTTGAAGGCCTCCTTTCTCGAGCACACTTTTTCAGTTCTGCCCACACATTTTCTATAGGATTGAGGTCAGGGCTTTATGATGGCCCTCCAATACCTTGACTTTGTTTTCCATAAGTCATTTTGCCATTTTGGTATAGATAGATAGTGGTATAGATTGATAGTGGTATAGATGGTGGTATAAATAGATAGTGGCATAGATAGTGGTACAGATAGTGGTATAGATACTGGAATAGAGAGAAAGTGGTATAGATAGATAGTGGTATAGATATATAGTGGTATAGATGCTGGTATAGAGAGAAAGTGGTATAGATATAGTGATATAGATAGATAGTGGTATAGATGCTGGTATAGATAGATAGTGGTATGATAGAGAGTGGTATAGATGCTGGTATAGAGAGAAAGTGGTATAGATGCTGGTATAAAGATAAAGTGGTATAGATAGATAGTGGTATAGATAGTGATATAGATAGATAGTGGTATAGATGCTGGTATAGATGGATAGTGGTATAGATAGAGAGTGGTATAGATAGAGAGTGGTATAGATGCTGGTATCGCTAGATAGTGGTATAGATAGTGGTATAGATAGATAGTGGTATAGATGCTGGTATAGAGAGTGGTATCTATAGATAGATAGTGGTATAGATGGATAGTGGTATAGATGCTGGTATAGATAGTGATATAGATAGTGGTATAGATAGTAGTATAGAGAGTTTTATAGATGGATAGTGGTATAGCTAGATAGTGGTATAGATAGTGATATAGATAGTGGTATAGATAGTAGTATAGAGAGTTTTATAGATGGATAGTGGTATAGCTAGATAGTGGTATAGATAGTGATATAGATAGTGGTATAGATAGTAGTATAGAGAGTTTTATAGATGGATAGTGGTATAGCTAGATAGTGGAAAAGATGCTGGTATAGAGAGTGGTATCTATAGATAGATAGTGGTACAGGTAGTGGTATAGATGGATAGTGGTATAGATGCTGGTATAGATATTTGTTTAGATGCTAGTATAGATGCTGGTTTAGATGCCAGTATAGATAGCGGTATAGATGCTGATATAGATAGTAGTATACAGTTGAAGTCGGAAGTTTACATACACCTTAGCCAAATACATTTAAACTCAGTTTTTCACAATTCCTGACATTTAATCTTCATAAAAAATTCCCTGTTTTAGGTCAGTTAGGATCACCACTTTATTTTAAGAATGTGAAATGTCAGAATAATAGACAGAATGATTTATTTCAGCTTTTATTTCTTTCATCACATTCCCAGTGGGTCGAAGTTTACATACACTCAATTACTATTTGGTAGCATTGCCTTTAAATTGTTTAACTTGGGTCAAACATTTTGGGTAGCCTTCCACAAGCTTCCCACAATAAATTGGGTGAATTTTGGCCCATTCCTCCTGACAGAGCTGGTGTAACTGAGTCAGGTTTTGAAGGCCTCCTTTCTAGAGCACGCTTTTTCAGTTCTGCCCACACATTTTCTATAGGATTAAGGTCAGGGCTTTATGATGGCCCCAAACCTTGACTTTGTTGTCCATAAGCCATTTTGCCACAACCTTGGAGTATGCTTGGGGTCATTGTCCATTTGGAAGACCCATTTGACCCACTTCCTGACTGATATCTTGAGATGTTGCTTCAATATATCCACATAATTTTCCTACCTCATGATGCCATCTATTTTGTGAAGTGCACCAGGCCCTCCTGCAGCATAGCACCCCCACAACATGACGCTGCCACCCCTGTGCTTCACGGTTGAGATGGTGGTGTTCTTCGGCTTGCAAGCCTCTCCCTTTTTCCTCCAAACATAACGATGGTCGTTATGGCCCAAACAGTTCCATTTTTGTTTCATCAGACCAGAGGCCCTTTCTCCAAAAAAGTACGATCTTTGTCCCCATGTGCAGCTGCAAACTGTAGTCTGTTTTTTTTTTCATGACGGTTTTGGAGCAGTGGCTTCTTCCTTGCTGAGTGGCAGAAGAACTTCCCCATTACCAGTAAAACATAGTCAGAACCTATTTCTTTCACTCTCTTGCTGTTTTGTTGTTCATTTGTTCAGTCTTTTCATTCTCAACCAGGATTTCATCATACATGTCAAGCAGTGAAGTTTCAGCTCCGTCTGTAGCCTCTCTTCCTCTGTGCACACGGTCACTGTGTCCATTTCCATCTTGTCCAGCTGTGTAGGCAAAATTTAACATTAACCCTGTTTCTTGTCTGCATCGAAGTAGCGGTCCTTGTACATAGCATCTAGCATGGTGGCGACACAGTAAAGAGAGAATGCCACCGCATCGCTTGTTCACAGCCTGTGTCTGCAATTTAGTTTAGCAGGCGTTTCAATGCCATGACAGAGGGTATCACGTCTGCTGCAGGCACAATTGATGAGCTTATTTCTCGAGTCAGTTGTTCGAATGGAGCTAGCTAGTGTGTTCATGTTTCAAACATGTTCTCAAATGCATTGAAATGTTAGCAGCGGTATGACAACCAGCACATTTATGAGCATGAATTACAACTTTCCTCAGCACGAAATCTTTGACGAACCCACTGTGTTGTCAGACTCAGCCTGCTCATGGGGCTGATATCGCTGGTCCAAATGTCAGTCGTGAAGCTAATAGTGGTGTAGCTATACTGTGTAACTCCGGTAGGGCAACATCTGAAAAATAACGCACTTGGTAGTGTGTACCGGTGCTCGACCAGTCTGCGAAAGCCAACATCACCCATGACAGAGAACAGTTGATTGTCAAGGACAATGAATACCATTATCTTGGCATTAAAGTATTTCGCCTTTGAGTTGTCTCTCTGTGTTGCATGTGTGGCGCAACATTTTACACGGCGTCAATACGTGATATAGGTAGCTTTGACATCGGTTTTGTGATATAGGTAGCTTTGACATCGGTTTTGTGATATAGGTAGCTTTGACATCGGTTTTGCACATCATCGGCGTTAAACTAGACATTGGGCCGATGTTGATGTTGGCATTTTTAGCTAATGTCGGCCAATTTCGATATCGTCACTATTATATTGTGCATCCCTACTGTAGATGCTGGTAAAAATAGTGGTATAGATTGAGGTATAGATGGTGGTGTAGATAGTAATATACTGTAGATGGAGGTATAGATAGTGATATAGATAGTGGTGTAGACACTGATATACTGTAGATGCCTTTATAGATAATGGTATAGATAGTGATATACTGTAGATGCTGGTATAGATAGTGGTATACTGTAGATGCTGGTGTAGATAGTGGTATACTGTAGATGCTGGTATAGATGCTGGTATAGATAGTAATATACTGTAGATGCCGATATACATGATGGTATAAATAGTGGTATACTGTAGATGTTGGTATAGATAGTGGTATAGATAGTAATATAAGGTAGATGCCGATATGGATGCTGGTATAGATCATGGTACAGGTAGTGGTATACTGTAGATGTTGGTATACATACTGGAATAGGTAGTGGTATAGGTAGTGGTATAGAGTCAGGAAGTATTCACACATTGTGTTGTGTTACAGCCTAAATTTAAAATGAATTAAACTGAGATTTTTGGTCACTGGCCTACACGCAATACCCCATAATGTCAATTTGGTATTATGTTTTTAGACATTTTTACAAATTAAGAAAAAATGAAAAGGTCAAATATCTTGTAAAATCAGGAGTAAAATGTGCTTAACATGTCACATAATAAGTTGTATGGACTCACTCTATGTGCAAGAATAGTGTTTAACATTATACTTTATTTACCCCGCACACTATTTGAGATGAGAGATGAGGTAGTCATAAAAAAATCATGTTAAACACTATTCTTGCACATAAATATTACTAATCACTGATCCTCTGCTCTCTGCGCCTGACTCCTACCCACCACTCCTAGTAACCTGAGACACAGTTACATAGTTTAATGGCTGTGGTAGGAGAAAACTGTCAGCAACATTGCAGTTACTACACAATACTAACATAATTGACAGAGTTAAAAGAAGGAAGCCTGTACATAATAAAACATATTCCAAAACATGCATCCTGTTTGCAACAAAGCTCTAATACTGCAAAAATGTGGCAAAGCGTTATTTTGGGGCAAATCCATCACTGAGTACCACACTATGTTTTCAAGCATAGTGGTGGCTGCATCATGTTATGGGTGTGCTTGTAATCATTAAGTACTGGGGAGTATTTCAGGGTAAAACATTTACGGAATGGAGCTAAGCACAGGCAAAATCCTAAAGGAAAACCTGGTTGTCTGCTTACCACTAGATACTGGGAGATGAATTCTCCCTTCAGCAGGGCAATAACCTAAAACACAAAGCCAAATCTGCACTGGAGTTATTTACAGTGAATTCCTGAGTGGCCGGATTACAGTTTTGATTTTAATCTACTGTAATGTAGACTCTGGGAGTCAAGAAGCAGGTAGTAAGATTAATATAACAAGAAACGTGTAATGATACAACATAGGAGTAGCATCTAGATATGAACAACAGAAAACGATACTGCCTTGGGAAAGAAACTAAGGGAGTGTCAGATAAAGGGGAGGTAATGGAGTCCAGGTAATGGAGTCCAGGTGTGCGTACTGATGAAGTGCAAGTGCGCGGGATGATGGTTCCCAGGACTGGTGGTTAGTAAACCAGCGAGCTCGAACGCCGGAGGGGAGGAGCGGGAGTAGACGTGACACTCTCCATGCCGGTCCTGGTAGTGACTCCTCAGGAACCTCCCCAGCTCCTGGTTCCTCCTCTACACTTGCCTGTTGGACTGAGGCCTATACCCGGAAGTGAGGCTGACAGTGACCCTGAGCTTCTCCATAAAGGCTCTCCATACCCGTGATGTGAATTTGGGCCCACGGTTGGAGATGATGTCCACCAGAAGGCCATAATGACTCAGCGACCTGGAGAGCAGTAGGGAGACCAGGGAGATGGATGAAACAACAGGATTTAGAAAATCTATCCACAACCACCAAAAATGGTGGAGAAACCATCAGAGGAGGGGAGTTCAGTGGCAAAGTCAATGGATAGATGACAACAGGGACACTGAGGCATGGGCAGGAGTTTCCCTGCTGGAGTGTGCCGGGAGGATTTGGTTTCAGAACATACGGAACAGGAGTTGACGTAGCGACTAACGGCCTGCGGCAAGGTAGGCCACCAATACTTCTCAGAGATAGATTTGGTAGTGTGAGAAATACCTGGATGTCCAACGATGACAGCTGTGTGCTCCCAAGTTAGCAGCCGATCCCCGTGAGAACGTAGATGCACTCAGGAGGACAGTTAGTGGGTGTGTGCTCCCAGGTCAGATCCCTTATCCCCGTGAGAACGTAGATGCACTCAGGAGGACAGTTAGTGGGTGTGGGCTCCCAGGTCAGCAGCCGATCCCTTATCCCCGTGAGAACGTAGATGCACTCAGGACAGTTAGTGGGTGTGTGCTCCCAGGTCAGCAGCCGATCCCCGTGAGAACGTAGATGCACTCAGGAGGACAGTTAGTGGGTGTGGGCTCCCAGGTCAGCAGCCGATCCCTTATCCCCGTGAGAACGTAGATGCACTCAGGACAGTTAGTGGGTGTGTGCTCCCAGGTCAGCAGCCGATCCCCGTGAGAACGTAGATGCACTCAGGAGGACAGTTAGTGGGTGTGGGCTCCCTCTCCAGAGCCTGGTGGATATCTACATCTATGTCCCAGACCACAGGGGCTATGACTCAAGAGGAATGGATTATAGGTGCATTCTGGAAATGACCCTCTCCAGAATCGTGGAGACAGGACAGGGCATCGACTTAGGTGTTTTTTTAACCTGGGCGATAGGTTAGTGAAGTCAAATCTTGTCAAGAAAAGTGCCCACCTTGCTTGGCGCTGATTCAGCCTCCTCGCTGTCCTGTCCGTATGTACACCAGGTTCCGATGGTCAGTGAGGATGATGAATGGTTCCTTGGAGCCCTCCAGCCAACTTCACAGCCAGGAGCTCTTGATCACCGACATCATAATTCCTCTCTGCATATTACTCTAAGAAACTGTCCCCTGCAGAGAGGATTTATGATGTCGGAATGGTGGGTAGTGTATGGGGCTTTGGTGACAAAACGGATGGCACTGTGATAGACTGCATCCAGTTTGTTGAGTAGAGTGTTGGAGGCTATTTTATAGATGACATCACCGAAGTCGAGGATCGGTAGGATGGTCAGTTTTACGAGGGTATGTTTGGCAGCATGAGTGAAGGATGCTTTGCTGCGAAGTTGGAAGCCGATTCTAGATTTAATTTTGGATTGGAGATGCTTAATGTGAGTCTGGAAGGAGAGTTTACAGTCTAACCAGACACCCAGGTATTTGTAGTTGTCCACGTATTCTAAGTCAGAGCCATCCAGAGTAGTGATGCTGGACGGGCGAGCAGGTGCTGGCAGTGATCGATTGAATAGCATGCATTTAGTTTTACTTGCGTTTAAGAGCAGTTGGAGGCCACGGAAGGAGAGTTGTATGGTATTGAAGCTCGTCTGGAGGTTAGTTAACACACTGTCCAAGGAGGGGCCAGAAGTATACAGAATGGTGTCATAGAGGTGGATCAGAGAATCACCAGCAGCAAGAGCAACATCATTGATGTATACAGAAAAGAGAGTTGGCCCGAGAATTGAACCCTGTGGCACACCAATAGAGACTGTCAGAGGTCCGGACAACAGGCCCTCCGATTTGACACACTGAACTCTATCAGAGAAGTAGTTGGTAAACCAGGCGAGGCAATCATTTGAGAAACCAAGGCTGTCGAGTCTGCCAATAAGAATGTTATGATTGACAGAGTCGAAAGCCTTGGCCAGGTCGATGAATACGCATGCACAGTAATTTCTCTTATCGATGCCGGTCATGATGTTGTTTAGAACCTTGAGCGTGGCTGAGGTGCACCCATGACCAGCTCTGAAACCAGATTGCATAGCGGAGAAGGTATGGCTATCGAAGAACTTAGAAAGACAGGGTAAGATAGATAGATATAGGTCTGTAGCAGTTTGGGTCTAGAGTGTCTCACCCTTTGAAGAGGGGGATGACCGCGGCAGCTTTCCAATCTTTGGGAATCTCAGACGATACGAAAGAGAAGTTGAACAGGCTAGTAATAGGGGTTGCAACAATTTCAGCAGATCATTTTAGAAAGAGATGGTCCAGATTGTCTAGCCCGGCTGATTTGTGGGGGTCCAGATTTTGCAGCTCTTTCAGAACATCAGCTATCTGGATTTGGGTAAAGGAGAAATGATGGGGGCTTTGGCGGGTTGCTGTGGAGGGTGCCGGGCAGTTGACCGGGGTAGGGGTAGCCAGCCGTAGAGAAATGCTTATTGAAATTCTCAATTATTGTGGATTTATCGGTGGTGACAGCGTTTCCTAGCCTCAGAGCAGTGGGCAGCTGGGAGGAGGTGCTCTTATTCTCCATGGACTTTACAGTGTCCCAGATCTTTTTTGAGTTAATACTACAGGATGCAATTTTCTGTTTGAAAAAGCTTTTCTTAGCTTTTCTAACTGCCTGTGTATATTTGTTCCTAACTTCCCTGAAAAGTTGCATATCACGGGGGCTATTCGATGCTAATGCAGAACGCCACGTAATGTTTTTGTGCTGGTCAAGGGCAGACAGGTCTGGAGTGAACCAAGGACTATATCTATTTCTAGTTCTAAAATTTTTTGAGAGGGGCATGCTTATTTAAGATGGTGAGGAAGGCACTTTTAAAGAATAGCCAGGCATCATCTACTGACGGGATGAGGTCAATGTCATTCTAGGATACCCCGGCCAGGTCGATTAGAAAGGCCTGCTCGCAGAAGTGTTTCAGGGAGCGTTTGACAGTGATGAGGGGTGGTCGTTTGGTCGCAGACCCATTACGGATGCAGGCAATGAGGCAGTGATCGCTGAGATCTTGATTGAAAACAGCAGAGGTGTATTTGGAGGGTGAATTAGTTAGGATGACATCTATGAGGGTGCCCGTGTTTACTGATTTGGGGTTGTACCTGGTAGGTTCATTGATCATTTGTGTGAGATTGAGGGCATGAAGCTTAGTTTGTAGGATGGCCGGGGTGTTAAGCATGTCCCAGTTTAGGTCACCTAGTAGCACAAGCTCAGAAGATAGATGGGGGGCAATCAATTCACGTAAGGTATCGAGGGGACAGCTGGGGGCAGAGGGAGGTCTATAGCAAGCGGCAACAGTGAGAGACTTGTTTCTGGAAAGGTGAATTTTTAGAAGTAGAAGCTCAAATTGTTTGGGTACAGACTTAGATAGTAATACAGAACTCTGCAGGCTATCTTTGCAGTAGATTGCAACACCGCCCCCTTTGGCAGTTCTATCTTGGCGGAAAACGTTATAGTTAGCAATTGAGATTTCAGGGGTTTTCCTAAGCCAGGATTCAGACACGGCTAAGACATCTGAGTTGGCAGAGTGTGCTACAGCAGTGAGTAAAACAAACTTAGGGAGTAGGCTTCTAATGTTAACATGCATGAAACAAAGGCTTTTACGTTTACAGAAGTCAACAAATGAGACCACCTGTGGGGTGGGAGTGGAGCTAGGCACTGCAGGACCTGGATTAACCTCCACATCACCAGAGGAAGAGAGGAAAAGTAGGATAAGGGTACGGCTAAAGACTATACGAACTGGCCGTCTAGCACGTTCAGAACAAAGAGTAAAAGGAGCAGGTTTCTGGGCACGATAGCATAGATTCAAGGCATAGTGTACAGACAAAGGTAAGGTAGGATGTGAGTACATCAGAGGTAAACCTAGGCATTGAGTAATGAAGAGAGAGATAGTCTATAGAGATGTTTAAACCAGGTGATGTCATCGCATATGTAGGAGGTGGAACAACATGGTTGGTTAAGGCATATTGAGCAGGGCTAAAGGCTCTACAGTGAAATAAGACAGTAATCACTAACCAGGACAGTAATGGACAAGGCATATGGGAACATATGGGAACAAATGGGTCCAGTGAGTGGTTGGGCTGGCTGGGGACACGGCGATTCAGACAGTTAGCAGGCTAACAAGCTAACAGTTAGTAGGCCGGGGCTAAACAAGCTAGCAGCTAGTAGACCGGGGCAAGGTAGCAGTTAGCAGGCCGGGTTAGCAAGCAGTTAGCAGGGGCTTGCAGATAGCAGACCGGGTAGGCAAGCTAGCAGTTAGCAAGGGCTAGCAGTTACCAGACCGGACAGGCAAGCTAGCAGTTAGCAGACCGGGCCCGGCAAGCTAGCAGTTAGCTACCGGGCCCGGCAAGCTAGCAGCTAGCAGGGGCTAGAAAGGTAGCCTTTTGGGGACATCGCGATGGGGGTAAGTCTGTTTCTGCCTCTTCTTGCGGTGACGTCGATAGACCAGTCATGGAATTAGTAGGGTTCCAAGTAGCTCTGGGTAGCTAGCAGGCCTAGCTGGTTAGCATAATGGGCCTTCAGCGGGTGTCGTGCCTGAGGGGCCTGTTGGAGTCCTCGGGCAGATTATGTCGGTATTCCAGTCGTAGAGGACCTGCCGGGTTCCATGCCCCGTACCGGCTGTAGAAGGGGTCCGGATACTGTAGCCCAAGAGTATACTTCGGTGGTAGCACAGGAGCCCTGGCCAGGCTAGCTTCAAGCTAATTGGTGCTTGCTCTGGGATGGAAACGCTAGCCAGGAGTAGTCATCCGGGATCGCGGTTAGCTAGTTAGCTGATGACCGCTGGCAATGGTTTGCTGACTGATAGCTGGTAGTTAGCTGGCTAGCTTCAGTTGAGGGATTCTGGATCCGAAGTAAATATAAACACTTTAGGGAAAGAAAAGCAGATCCACGCCACATTGGGTGAGGCGGGTTGCAGGAGAGTATTAAGATATTGAGGTTTAGAAAAATATTTTAAAGGATATGCGACGAAAAAGATGTAAAACGATATATACAAGGGACACGACAGGACAAAGACGTCTGACTGCTACGCCATCTTGGAAAACAAAGTCAATACTTTGTAGAGGCACCTTTTTCAGCAATTACAGCTGTCAATTAGCCTATCAGAAGCTTTGAAAGCCGTGGCATCATTTTATGGAATTTTCCAAGCTGTTTAAAGGCACAGTCAACTTAGTGTATGTAAACTTCTGACCCCCTGGAATTGTGATACAGTGAATTATAAGTGAAACAATCTGTCTGTAAACAATTGTTGGAAAAATTACTTATGTCATGCACAAAGTAGATGTCCTAACCGACTTGCCAAAACTATAGATTGTTAACAAGAAATTTGTGGAGTGATTGAAAAACAAGTTTTAATTACTCAAACCTAAGTGTATGTAAACTTCCGACTTCAATTGTAGTTTTATAGATGCTATTATACATATATGTATAGATAGTGGTATGGATGCTGGTATATATGCTGGTACATATGCTTTTAAAGATGCTGGCATAGATGCTGGTATAAATAGTGGTATAGTCACACCACCGCTAACTAGCTAGCCATTTCACATCTGTTACACTGGTATAGATAGTGGCATTGATGCTGTAAGAAGTGCTGGAGGGTGCCTGTGTATCCTTTTCTTTTGACAAATAGTCCCTCTGACAGTTGGTTTAGTACACCTGTACAGCTGCCATTCCCTGGTATAATGACAGTTGGTTTAGTACACCTGTCATTCCCTGGTATAATGACAGTTGGTTTAGTACACCTGTACAGCTGCCATTCCCTGGTATTAATGACAGTTGATTTAGGACACCTAGACAGCTGACGTTCTCTGGTACAATAATTTGATTTAGGATACCTGGACATCTGCCGTTCTCTGGTATAATGACAGTGGATTTAGGTCACCTGGACAGCTGCAGTTCTGTTGTTGGTGTAGTTACTGAGTTGTCATCATACTGATATTTAGACAGGCTGAAAGATCCACAACTACAGTAAGACAAAAAGACCAAAAAACAATTTTCCTTTGGTTGCAAATATGCATTGTCGGTAGACCTACCTGCTTGTCTCACAATGCATCTCCTGTTCGGTCTTTAAAGTAAAAAAAAAAAGCTTTCAGAGCAACAAAGCTTTGCTCCCGGAGAACACATACTGTGAGCAGACAGGGAGTATGTTTCATGTGGCCTCTAGGCGTATAATTAGGGGTGAAGCAGCTGTGCTCTGATAGAAAGATGGGGAACACCTGTGTGTGGGTGACACTGCCTTTTACTTTAGTGACCAGCAGAGGGTGCTGATTCTCTCACCCTCCCTCTGGCCCAGACCAATGAAGAAGTGGTGTTGCTGACCAGCTTTGGATCAGTCTGGACCAATCAAAACAAGCCTACTGATTAAAAGCGTGAACAAAGTCTTATTTGAGATTAAAGCCTTATCATGACTCTCATCAAAGATCCAGCAATGAATTCTTCTCTTAGAATTTGAAATAAGAAATTAGAAAGTTGTGCCAAACATCAGGAGAACTACTGTACTTGTGGGCAACGATATGTGTGATGGCTTTGATATTCACACAATACAAATCAGATGTGATTATCTTCTCATTTATTCTGGCAGGTCCCAGTAACCTGCGCTGCACAAATATTTAAGAGAGAGTATCAAGCACATATAACAAGGGTCTCACCGTGTACAGTATGGGGACATGTGAACTTTAAAAGGGACACATTTAAATGGCATTACACAAGTCTAGATTAGGGCGCCTGTTTTAATTGCAGCTGTGCTTTGAGAAGCAGGGCCAGATAATAGGAGCTGACAGACATATGCCATGGGTCCTGTGATCACCATTAAATTACAAAGCTGTGTCTGCTCCCCTCCCCTCTGCTGTCCCTCCCATTCATTTACACTGTGATTGCTTGCTTTATGTCAGGAACAGCTCCATTAGTTATGTTTTGATGAGTGTTCGTTCATCATAGAAAATAATTTAAAATAATTATCTCATCATTTGTGTGTGTTTGTGTGTGTTTATGTGTGTGTGTGTGTGTGTGTGTGTGTGTGTTTGTTTGTTTAACCCCTAAAACTGAATCTTGCAATTGGAGGAGAAAGGGAGACTTTGTGGTTTCATACAACGTATCTGATAAAACCAAACTCAGTGCTCATATTCAAAGGCTTCTTTTTAATTTCCAAATGTGTCTGAGACAGTCTCCATTTGCATAGAATATAAAAAAAACAGATACTCACAGACGGCTGCAGTTCGGAGTTGGTATTTAGGATGATGCTCATTCAAAGACTTAAATAAAAACAATGCATCACACAGGCACACGTATGCACAAACAACTCAACATAGCATCACTTATTGTGTGCGTACTTCTTTCATGATAACTGTGCAGTAAAAGGCAACGGACAAATCAGAGCACAAAATACTGTCCTTTACTGTTATGGATTTACTAATGCAAAATTCACCAAATACAGTTTAGTTACTGGGTTCAAACTGACAGAAATAATAGTGATATAGTTAAGCAATAAGGCTCGAGGGGGTGTGGTCTATGGCCAATATACCAAGGCTAAGAGCTGTTCTTATGCAACGCGGAGTGCCTGGAAACTGGCCCTATACCACAGACACTAGAGGTACCTTATTGCTATTATCAACTGGTTACCAATATAATTAGAGCAGTAAAAATACATGTTTTGTCATACCCGTGGTATACGGTCTGATATGCCACGGCTGTCAGCCAATCAGTATTCAGGGCTCAAACCACCCAGTTCATAATAAAATATAAATGATATCCCCTTTTTAAATGACTAACACTTTAACATAAGGTGTACATCCTGCCTATTAATAATATATTACAGTAATACTAGCAACTCGCTCCAAGCTTAGGGCACAGTAAGTCCTCTTGTCTGTTTCATCCATAGCTGTAGATGAAATGTCCCTATCACTTCTTCTGCAGGCCGAAGATCTCTGGGCTCTCAATGAGGATGAACTCCACTATCTGGTTCTGATAGACCATGTTGACCGCCATGTTCCCACAGTCCAGCTCAGGCCACATGAGTGTCGGGCCAAACACAATGCTGATGCCTTGGGTCGACATGAGGTTCTTCTGCGAGCACGTCAGAATCCTGCAGAGAGAGAAGGGTTCAATTATCTGGGAACATAAGAGTTTGAAACAATGGGATAAATTCATAAAAAGTAATGAAACGAGGTTGGTTTTTCAAGTCAACATCAATGATCATCACAAAAAGAGATGTAATTTCCACTGGATGATGGTGGATCATTTCTACGTACGTTCACCAGATTTGTCAGCAATGCACATTTTTACCCTTGAATGGCCCCTGTTGAAGGCATCTCCTATTTCAGTATTGGCAACATTGTATATAATTTGTGCACCCAGCTTTGTGTATTCAAAGGTCCAGGTTCAGCCACAACTAAACCGCTCACTTCATACCACACGTTCAGCACCGGCAGTGAACTGAAGAACATCCATTGACTCTATGTATCTGAATAGGGAAAGTTACTAAATCAATCTGGATGGAGTTTCAGTGTAGAGATGTCTGGAGAATCCTGGGTATCAGGAAATCAAGAAGCAGGGGCCTCCAGAGTGGCACAGTGGTCTAAGGCAATGCATCTCAGTGCTAGCTGTACCACTAGAGATCCTGTTTCGATCCAGGCTCTGTCGCAGCTGGCCGCGACCTGGAGACCCATGGGGCGGCGCACAATTGGTCCAGCGTCGCCCAGATTGGCCGGCAGGATGTTCTTGTCCCATCGCGCTCTAGAGACTCCTGTGACGGGCCAGGTGCAATGCACGCTGACACGGTAGCGAGGTGTACAGTGTTTCCTCCGACACATTGGTGCGGCTGGTGTCCGGGTTATGCGGACATTGTGTCAAGAAGCAGTGCTGCTCAGCTGGGTTGTGTTTCGGAGGACGCACGGCTCTCGAACTTCGCCTCTCCGGAGTTGCAGCGATGAGACAAGACTGTAACTACCAATTGGATGCCACGGAATTAGGGAGAAAAAGGGCTAAAAAAATCAAGAAGCATATGCAAGTCTTGTACATTATATATCCATACTTGCACATCATCATCTGATCATTTATCACTCCAGTGTTAATCTGCTAAATTTTAATTATTCGCTCCTATGGCCTATTTATTGCCTACCTCCTCATGCCTTTTGCACACACTGTACTGTATATAGACTTTCTTTTCTCTACTGAGTCATTGACTTGTTTGTGTTATAGCTTGTTTATTGTTTACTCCATGTGTAACTGTGTTGTTGTCTGTGTCACACTGCTTTGCTTTATCTTGGCCAGGTTGCAGTTGCAAATAAGAACTTGTTCTCAACTAGCCTACCTGGTTAAATAAAGGTGTTCTCAACTAGCCTACCTGGTTAAATAAAGGTGTTCTCAACTAGCCTACCTGGTTAAATAAAGGTGTTCTCAACTAGCCTACCTGGTTAAATAAAGGTGTTCTCAACTAGCCTACCTGGTTAAATAAAGGTGTTCTCAACTAGCCTACCTGGTTAAATAAAGGTGTTCTCAACTAGCCTACCTGGTTAAATAAAGGTGTTCTCAACTAGCCTACCTGGTTAAATAAAGGTGTTCTCAACTAGCCTACCTGGTTAAATAAAGGTGTTCTCAACTAGCCTACCTGGTTAAATAAAGGTGTTCTCAACTAGCCTACCTGGTTAAATAAAGGTGTTCTCAACTAGCCTACCTGGTTAAATAAAGGTGTTCTCAACTAGCCTACCTGGTTAAATAAAGGTGTTCTCAACTAGCCTACCTGGTTAAATAAAGGTGTTCTCAACTAGCCTACCTGGTTAAATAAAGGTGTTCTCAACTAGCCTACCTGGTTAAATAAAGGTGTTCTCAACTAGCCTACCTGGTTAAATAAAGGTGTTCTCAACTAGCCTACCTGGTTAAATAAAGGTGTTCTCAACTAGCCTACCTGGTTAAATAAAGGTGTTCTCAACTAGCCTACCTGGTTAAATAAAGGTGTTCTCAACTAGCCTACCTGGTTAAATAAAGGTGTTCTCAACTAGCCTACCTGGTTAAATAAAGGTGTTCTCAACTAGCCTACCTGGTTAAATAAAGGTGTTCTCAACTAGCCTACCTGGTTAAATAAAGGTGTTCTCAACTAGCCTACCTGGTTAAATAAAGGTGTTCTCAACTAGCCTACCTGGTTAAATAAAGGTGTTCTCAACTAGCCTACCTGGTTAAATAAAGGTGTTCTCAACTGGCCTACCTGGTTAAATAAAGGTGTTCTCAACTAGCCTACCTGGTTAAATAAAGGTGTTCTCAACTAGCCTACCTGGTTAAATAAAGGTGTTCTCAACTAGCCTACCTGGTTAAATAAAGGTGTTCTCAACTAGCCTACCTGGTTAAATAAAGGTGTTCTCAACTAGCCTACCTGGTTAAATAAAGGTGTTCTCAACTAGCCTACCTGGTTAAATAAAGGTGTTCTCAACTAGCCTACCTGGTTAAATAAAGGTGTTCTCAACTGGCCTACCTGGTTAAATAAAGGTGTTCTCAACTAGCCTACCTGGTTAAATAAAGGTGTTCTCAACTAGCCTACCTGGTTAAATAAAGGTGTTCTCAACTAGCCTACCTGGTTAAATAAAGGTGTTGTCAACTAGCCTACCTGGTTAAATAAAGGTGTTCTCAACTAGCCTACCTGGTTAAATAAAGGTGTTCTCAACTGGCCTACCTGGTTAAATAAAGGTGTTCTCGACTAGCCTACCTGGTTAAATAAAGGTGTTCTCGACTAGCCTACCTGGTTAAATAAAGGTGTTGTCAACTAGCCTACCTGGTTAAATAAAGGTGTTCTCAACTAGCCTACCTGGTTAAATAAAGGTGTTCTCAACTAGCCTACCTGGTTAAATAAAGGTGTTCTCAACTAGCCTACCTGGTTAAATAAAGGTGTTCTCAACTAGCCTACCTGGTTAAATAAAGGTGTTCTCAACTAGCCTACCTGGTTAAATAAAGGTGTTCTCAACTAGCCTACCTGGTTAAATAAAGGTGTTCTCAACTAGCCTACCTGGTTAAATAAAGGTGTTCTCAACTAGCCTACCTGGTTAAATAAAGGTGTTCTCAACTAGCCTACCTGGTTAAATAAAGGTGTTCTCAACTAGCCTACCTGGTTAAATAAAGGTGTTCTCAACTAGCCTACCTGGTTAAATAAAGGTGTTCTCAACTAGCCTACCTGGTTAAATAAAGGTGTTCTCAACTAGCCTACCTGGTTAAATAAAGGTGTTGTCAACTAGCCTACCTGGTTAAATAAAGGTGTTCTCAACTAGCCTACCTGGTTAAATAAAGGTGTTCTCAACTGGCCTACCTGGTTAAATAAAGGTGTTCTCGACTAGCCTACCTGGTTAAATAAAGGTGTTCTCGACTAGCCTACCTGGTTAAATAAAGGTGTTGTCAACTAGCCTACCTGGTTAAATAAAGGTGTTCTCAACTAGCCTACCTGGTTAAATAAAGGTGTTCTCAACTAGCCTACCTGGTTAAATAAAGGTGTTCTCAACTAGCCTACCTGGTTAAATAAAGGTGTTCTCAACTAGCCTACCTGGTTAAATAAAGGTGTTCTCAACTAGCCTACCTGGTTAAATAAAGGTGTTCTCAACTAGCCTACCTGGTTAAATAAAGGTGTTCTCAACTAGCCTACCTGGTTAAATAAAGGTGTTCTCAACTAGCCTACCTGGTTAAATAAAGGTGTTCTCAACTAGCCTACCTGGTTAAATAAAGGTGTTCTCAACTGGCCTACCTGGTTAAATAAAGGTGTTCTCAACTAGCCTACCTGGTTAAATAAAGGTGTTCTCAACTAGCCTACCTGGTTAAATAAAGGTGTTCTCAACTAGCCTACCTGGTTAAATAAAGGTGTTGTCAACTAGCCTACCTGGTTAAATAAAGGTGTTCTCAACTAGCCTACCTGGTTAAATAAAGGTGTTCTCAACTGGCCTACCTGGTTAAATAAAGGTGTTCTCAACTAGCCTACCTGGTTAAATAAAGGTGTTCTCGACTAGCCTACCTGGTTAAATAAAGGTGTTGTCAACTAGCCTACCTGGTTAAATAAAGGTGTTCTCAACTAGCCTACCTGGTTAAATAAAGGTGTTCTCAACTAGCCTACCTGGTTAAATAAAGGTGTTCTCAACTAGCCTACCTGGTTAAATAAAGGTGTTCTCAACTAGCCTACCTGGTTAAATAAAGGTGTTCTCAACTAGCCTACCTGGTTAAATAAAGGTGTTCTCAACTAGCCTACCTGGTTAAATAAAGGTGTTCTCAACTAGCCTACCTGGTTAAATAAAGGTGTTCTCAACTAGCCTACCTGGTTAAATAAAGGTGTTCTCAACTAGCCTACCTGGTTAAATAAAGGTGTTCTCAACTAGCCTACCTGGTTAAATAAAGGTGTTCTCAACTAGCCTACCTGGTTAAATAAAGGTGTTCTCAACTAGCCTACCTGGTTAAATAAAGGTGTTCTCAACTAGCCTACCTGGTTAAATAAAGGTGTTGTCAACTAGCCTACCTGGTTAAATAAAGGTGTTCTCAACTAGCCTACCTGGTTAAATAAAGGTGTTCTCAACTGGCCTACCTGGTTAAATAAAGGTGTTCTCAACTAGCCTACCTGGTTAAATAAAGGTGTTCTCGACTAGCCTACCTGGTTAAATAAAGGTGTTGTCAACTAGCCTACCTGGTTAAATAAAGGTGTTCTCAACTAGCCTACCTGGTTAAATAAAGGTGAACTAGCCTACCTGGTTAAATAAAGGTGAAATAAAATAAATAAATAAAAATACATCCTGTAGGTTTCTATGCCACAATGAGGAAATTGGTTCCTCAGTGACTCCCTTTTGTTTTACTTTACAGATCACCTTCTTCCTTTGCCATAATCCATCAGAAATATATTCCATTATCTTGATATGAGCAGTACGCTATGCAGTACGCTATGCAGTACGCTATGCAGGGTGCATATAAGGACTACATTTCGGGGGAAAGGACAGAATACGTGATAGTATTTTTGAGAAGCATTCTCCCTGAGCTGAGGCTTGGCTGTGGGACTGAGACACCAAGTAGGCCCAGGCAGGGTGATTCACTCCGCTCCTCTCTCTACTCCCTCCGTGGAAGAGGCTGCCACCCACAGGCCTCTGGGCCCATTATGGAGTGAGGCCTGGAATGGGCTGGAAGACCTGTGGCATGGGGCGCATCTCCAAGCTGTCTGTGGGCTCTTGACGAAGCGTTCTGAGGTGGGATGGGGTCCCTCCATGCTCAAAACGAATCCACACACGGCCTCTCAGCAGATAATTGCATCCAAAAGGTATTGTCAAAGTGCCAGGCTTAGGCTGGTCTCAGCTCTCAGCACTCTGCTGCACTGCGGCGTCTGACACTGGTCTTTAGCCCTAAATATGTTATCTATGGCTGAAATATATATATTTTTTAATGATTATTAAATAATAAAAAACAACCTGTATATTTTCCAACGTCACAACGGCGTACACATTTAGTGAACAGGTATTATAAAAAACATAGCATTTTTTTCTTCCTTTTTTCAGTATATGAAGTTAGTATTCTTTGTGACAACTACCTTAATAGTTAATAGTTCAGTCAACGTAACTTGTAGCTGTTGTAAAGTCAGATATACAGGTATGAAAGAGAGCAATCAAGATAGGCATTTCAGAAGGACTGACATTCACACTAGAGATAGTCTGTCTAAACAGCTGGTTTCAGTGTACAGTCTACAGTATGTCAATAAAAAGCTTCTCTGAAAAGGTCAGGATCAGGCTGTACCTCACCAATGGAAAAATGCCTCGAAATCGTTAATCGTATGTGATGGTCAACATCTTGCTCTGCCATATGTCATTATAATATTGACCCTGCGTGGGCACATGCCATGCATACTTCTCAACGTCATTACGGACAGAAAGGCCTGACGATGATCCATATGTCATTATAATATCGACCCTGCGTGGGCACATGCCATGCATACTTCTCAACCTCATTACGGACAGAAAGGCCTGACGATGATCCAACCTGATATCATGAAT
The DNA here is from genome assembly GCF_057628025.1 of Oncorhynchus mykiss. Taxonomy (NCBI): domain Eukaryota; kingdom Metazoa; phylum Chordata; class Actinopteri; order Salmoniformes; family Salmonidae; genus Oncorhynchus; species Oncorhynchus mykiss. Next base: position 46,708,060 of record NC_143043.1, read on the forward strand.
ATTTATCCTCATCTCACTTTGAGTAAACAAATATATACTTGTCCATAAAATATTCTATCATGATACTGTGTCAGAGCAAATGCGTAGTGGTGTAGCCGTGTACTGTGGTAGTTTATGTATGGAAGTAAGGCCATAGTAGTAACAATAGTGGTCGTAGCAGTACTGAACAGTGTCTACCAGTGCCATAATGCTATAAGTTACAAAACGCAAAAGGTTTTGGACTATTGTGGGAGAAGTGCCATAATTGATTCCAGACGTGAACTCTTAAGGTCTCAGCTTGGGAACGTAATTGCAGGAAGTAAAATTCCCTGGCACCTATTTATCAATGCTACCAAAGCATAACTACAGTACAGATTCAGTCTCACCACATGCATGGGCCATCAGAATTTGTGTGAAGATCTATTTAAGGGGATGAGTGGCAAAAACAGAGTTTACTGAATGCAAATAATTGAGCATGTGGATGACAATATGATGAGTGAGTGTTTTTTAATTGACCTTGTCATTACAGTTTTAATTGACCTGGCAAATACAGTATCTATTCAGGCAGTTGATATGCTGTGTGTATGTCTGTGTGTTGTGTGTCCATGCGACTAAGTGTTTTGGGGTGTGTCTCAGAGTGAAACCCGATTACAATGTGTACACACTATCATTTCCCATTTATGTCTGCAATTAAACTCAGCCCTGTGCCTGTACATGACTGTTCTCTGCCTGTCAGACCATCCACGTTTTAATATTAGAACACTGCGATGATCTAAGGATCTGGATTTTCATAGCCAATGGTTCACTAATGATCTCAAATAAGGCGAATCAATTATTAGAGTAATTCCACTGTATATTCACAGGAGGAGATCACCTAGCGAAGCGCTGTATGGTCATTCTGCCACTGCACAATGGAAACTGCTATAGGTTAGTGTTTAAATGCTTACCCTAGCAAACTATACTCTTACTCTCCTCCTCCTCCTCTGAACATGCTGATTACTATACCTACTACTATTACTATTACTACCACACCTACCAACACCACCACCACCACTACTACTACAACTACAACTACTAATACTACGACTACCACCACCACTACTGCCACTACTACTACTACCACCATCACCACCACTACTACTACTACTACGACTACTAACACCACTACCACCACCACCAGCACCACCACTACTACGACTACCACCACTACTACTACCTCCTCTACTGCTGCCACTACTACTACTACCACCACCACTACTACGACTACCACCACTACTACTACCTCCTCTACTGCTGCCACTACTACTACTACCACCATTACTACCACTACTACTACTACCACCACCACTACTACTACTACTTCTACTACTACTACTATTACCACTATTACTACTTCCACCATTACTACCACTTCTACTACTACAACCACTACCACCACCACCACCACTACTACTGCTACTAAGACTACCACCATCACCACTACTTCTACTACCACCACCATTATGACTACTACCACCACCACTACCTCTACTACCACTACTACCATTACTACCACTACTACTACCACAACCACCACTGCTAGTACTACTACTACTACCACCACTATTTCTACACCTACTACTACCACCAGTACATGTACAGTACTACTACAACTACCACTACTACTACTACTACCACCACTACCACTATTACCACCACCACTACCACTATTACCACCACCACTACTACTACTTGTACTACTATTTGTACTACTACTACTACCACTACGACTACCACTACTACTACTACCACCACTATTATTACTAACACCACCACTACTACTACTACTACTACTACTACTAGTACCACTAACACTACTACTACTACTACTTCCACCACTACTATTACTACCACCACCACTACTACTAATACCACCACTATTATTACTAACACCACCACTACTACTACTACTACTACTGCCTCTACCACCAACACTGCTACTACTACCTCCACCACTACTACTACTACCACCACCACTTGTACAACTACTACTACTACTACTACCACCACTAATATTACTACCACCACCACTAATACCACCACTACTATTACTACCACCACCACTACTTGTACAACTACAACTACCACTAATACCACTACTTCTACTACCACCACTACTATTTCTACCACCACCACAACACCACTACTACTACTACTACTACTACTACCACCCCCACTACTACTACTACCACCACTACTACTACCACTACTACTACCACCACCACCACCACCACCACTACTACCACCACCACCACTACTACTACTACCACCACCACCACTACTACCACTACTACTACTACTACTAACACCACCACTACTACTACTACTACCACTACTACTACCACTACTACCCCCACTACTACCACCACCACCACTACCACCACCACTACTACTACTACTACAACCACCACCACTACTACTACCACCACTACTCTTACCACCACTACCACTGCTACTAGTTCTACTACCACTACTACTACCACAAACCACCACTACTACTACCACCACTACTACTATTACTACTTCTCCTACCACCACTACTACCACAAACCACCACTACTACTACCACTACTACCACAGACCACCACTACTACTACTACCACAATCCACCACTACTACTACCACTACTACCACAAACCACCACTACTACTACTACCACAAACCACCACTACTACTACTACCACCACTACCACTGCTACTACTTCTACTACCACTACTACTACCACAAACCATCACTACTACTACCACCACTACTACTATTACTACTTCTCCTACCACCACTACTACTACCACTACTACCACAAACCACCACTACTACTACTACCACAAACCACCACCACTACTACTACTACTACTACTACTACCACAAACCACCACTACTACTACTACTACTACCACTACTTCCACCACCACCACTACTACTACTACTACCACCACCACTACTACCACTACTACTACTACTAACACCACCACTACTACTACTACTACCACTACTACTACCACTACTACCCCCACTACTACCACCACCACTACTACTACCACTACTACCACCACCACCACCACCACCACCACCACCACCACTACTACTACTACTACCACCACCACTACTACTACCACCACTACTCTTACCACCACTACCACTGCTACTACTTCTACTACCACTACTACTACCACAAACCACCACTACTACTACCACCACTACTACTATTACTACTTCTCCTACCACCACTACTACCACAAACCACCACTACTACTACCACTACTACCACAGACCACCACTACTACTACTACCACAATCCACCACTACTATTACCAGTACTACCACAAACCACCACTACTACTACTACCACTATTACTACTTCTCCTACCACCACTACTACCACAAACCACCACTACTACTACCACTACTACCACAGACCACCACTACTACTACTACCACAATCCACCACTACTATTACCACTACTACCACAAACCACCACTACTACTACTACCACCACTACCACTGCTACTACTTCTACTACCACTACTACTACCACAAACCATCACTACTACTACCACCACTACTACTATTACTACTTCTCCTACCACCACTACTACTACCACTACTACCACAAACCACCACTACTACTACTACCACAAACCACCTCTACTACTACTACTACCACAAACCACCACTACTACTACTACTACTACCACCACCACTACTGCCACTACTACTACTACCACCATCACCACCACTACTACTACTACTACGACTACTAACACCACTACCACCACCACCAGCACCACCACTACTATGACTACCACCACTACTACTACCTCCTCTACTGCTGCCACTACTACTACTACCACCACCACTACTACGACTACCACCACTACTACTACCTCCTCTACTGCTGCCACTACTACTACTACCACCATTACTACCACTACTACTACTACTACCACCACCACTACTACTACTACACTACTACTACTTCTACTACTACTATTACCACTATTACTACTTCCACCATTACTACCACTTCTACTACTACAACCACTACCACCACCACCACCACTACTACGACTACCACCACTACTACTACCTCCTCTACTGCTGCCACTACTACTACTACCACCATTACTACCACTACTACTACTACTACCACCACCACTACTACTACTACACTACTACTACTTCTACTACTACTATTACCACTATTACTACTTCCACCATTACTACCACTTCTACTACTACAACCACTACCACCACCACCACCACTACTACTGCTACTAAGACAACCACCATCACCACTACTTCTACTACCACCACCATTATGACTACTACCACCACCACTACCTCTACTACCACTACTACCATTACTACCACTACTACTACCACAACCACCACTGCTAGTACTACTACTACTACCACCACTATTTCTACACCTACTACTACCACCAGTACATGTACAGTACTACTACAACTACCACTACTACTACTACTACCACCACTACCACTATTACCACCACCACTACTACTACTTGTACTACTATTTGTACTACTACTACTACCACTACGACTACCACTACTACTAATACCACCACTATTATTACTAACACCACCACTACTACTACTACTACTACTACTACTACTACTACTACTACTACTACTACTACTACTACTACTAGTACCACTAACACTACTACTACTACTACTTCCACCACTACTATTACTACCACCACCACTACTACTAATACCACCACTATTATTACTAACACCACCACTACTACTACTACTACTGCCTCTACCACCAACACTGCTACTACTACCTCCACCACTACTACTACTACCACCACTACTTGTACAACTACTACTACTACTACTACCACCACTACTATTACTACCACCACCACTAATACCACCACCACCACTACCACCACCACTACTACTACTACTACCACCACCACCACTACTACTACCACTATTACTACTTCCACCATTACTACCACTTCTACTACTACAACCACTACCACCACCACCACCACTACTACTGCTACTAAGACAACCACCATCACCACTACTTCTACTACCACCACCATTATGACTACTACCACCACCACTACCTCTACTACCACTACTACCATTACTACCACTACTACTACCACAACCACCACTGCTAGTACTACTACTACTACCACCACTATTTCTACACCTACTACTACCACCAGTACATGTACAGTACTACTACAACTACCACTACTACTACTACTACCACCACTACCACTATTACCACCACCACTACCACTATTACCACCACCACTACTACTACTTGTACTACTATTTGTACTACTACTACTACCACTACGACTACCACTACTACTAATACCACCACTATTATTACTAACACCACCACTACTACTACTACTACTACTACTACTACTACTACTACTACTACTACTACTACTAGTACCACTAACACTACTACTACTACTACTTCCACCACTACTATTACTACCACCACCACTACTACTAATACCACCACTATAATTACTAACACCACCACTACTACTACTACTACTGCCTCTACCACCAACACTGCTACTACTACCTCCACCACTACTACTACTACCACCACTACTTGTACAACTACTACTACTACTACTACCACCACTACTATTACTACCACCACCACTAATACCACCACCACCACTACCACCACCACTACTACTACTACTACCACCACCACCACTACTACTACCACCACTACTCTTACCACCACTACCACTGCTACTACTTCTACTACCACTACTACTACCACAAACCACCACTACTATTACCACCACTACTACTATTACTACTTCTCCTACCACCACTACTACCACAAACCACCACTACTACTACCACTACTACCAAAGACCACCACTACTACTACTACCACAATCACCACTACTACTACCACTACTACCACAAACCACCACTACTACTACTACCACAAACCACCACTACTACTACCACCACCACCACTACTACTACCACCACTACTCTTACCACCACTACCACTGCTACTACTTCTACTACCACTACTACTACCACAAACCACCACTACTATTACCACCACTACTACTATTACTACTTCTCCTACCACCACTACTACCACAAACCACCACTACTACTACCACTACTACCAAAGACCACCACTACTACTACTACCACAATCCACCACTACTACTACCACTACTACCACAAACCACCACTACTACTACTACCACTAATACCACTACTTCTACTACCACCACTACTATTTCTACCACCACCACAACACCACTACTACTACTACTACTACTACTACCACCCCCACTACTACTACTACCACCACTACTACTACCACTACTACTACCACCACCACCACCACCACCACCACTACTACCACCACCACTACTACTACTACTACCACCACCACCACTACTACCACTACTACTACTACTACTAACACCACCACTACTACTACTACTACCACTACTACTACCACTACTACCCCCACTACTACCACCACCACCACTACCACCACCACTACTACTACTACTACCACCACCACCACTACTACTACCACCACTACTCTTACCACCACTACCACTGCTACTACTTCTACTACCACTACTACTACCACAAACCACCACTACTATTACCACCACTACTACTATTACTACTTCTCCTACCACCACTACTACCACAAACCACCACTACTACTACCACTACTACCAAAGACCACCACTACTACTACTACCACAATCCACCACTACTACTACCACTACTACCACAAACCACCACTACTACTACTACCACAAACCACCACTACTACTACTACCACCACTACCACTGCTACTACTTCTACTACCACTACTACTACCACAAACCATCACTACTACTACCACCACTACTACTATTACTACTTCTCCTACCACCACTACTACTACCACTACTACCACAAACCACCACTACTACTACTACCACAAACCACCACTACTACTACTACTACTACTACTACTACCACAAACCACCACTACTACTACTACTACTACCACTACTTCCACCACCACCACGACTACTACTACTACCACCACCACTACTACCACTACTACTACTACTAACACCACCACTACTACTACTACTACCACTACTACTACCACTACTACCCCCACTACTACCACCACCACTACTACTACCACTACTACCACCACCACCACCACCACTACTACTACTACTACCACCACCACTACTACTACCACCACTACTCTTACCACCACTACCACTGCTACTACTTCTACTACCACTACTACTACCACAAACCACCACTACTACTACCACCACTACTACTATTACTACTTCTCCTACCACCACTACTACCACAAACCACCACTACTACTACCACTACTACCACAGACCACCACTACTACTACTACCACAATCCACCACTACTATTACCACTACTACCACAAACCACCACTACTACTACTACCACTATTACTACTTCTCCTACCACCACTACTACCACAAACCACCACTACTACTACCACTACTACCACAGACCACCACTACTACTACTACCACAATCCACCACTACTATTACCACTACTACCACAAACCACCACTACTACTACTACCACTATTACTACTTCTCCTACCACCACTACTACCACAAACCACCACTACTACTACTACCACTATTACTACTTCTCCTACCACCACTACTACCACAAACCACCACTACTACTACCACTACTACCACAGACCACCACTACTACTACTACCACAATCCACCACTACTATTACCACTACTACCACAAACCACCACTACTACTACTACCACTATTACTACTTCTCCTACCACCACTACTACCACAAACCACCACTACTACTACCACTACTACCACAGACCACCACTACTACTACTACCACAATCCACCACTACTATTACCACTACTACCACAAACCACCACTACTACTACTACCACCACTACCACTGCTACTACTTCTACTACCACTACTACTACCACAAACCATCACTACTACTACCACCACTACTACTATTACTACTTCTCCTACCACCACTACTACTACCACTACTACCACAAACCACCACTACTACTACTACCACAAACCACCACTACTACTACTACTACTACTACTACTACCACAAACCACCACTACTACTACTACCACCACCACTACTACTACCACCACTACTCTTACCACCACTACCACTGCTACTACTTCTACTACCACTACTACTACCACAAACCACCACTACTACTACCACCACTACTACTATTACTACTTCTCCTACCACCACTACTACCACAAACCACCACTACTACTACCACTACTACCAAAGACCACCACTACTACTACTACCACAATCCACCACTACTATTACCACTACTACCACAAACCACCACTACTACTACTACCACTATTACTACTTCTCCTACCACCACTACTACCACAAACCACCACTACTACTACCACTACTACCACAGACCACCACTACTACTACTACCACAATCCACCACTACTATTACCACTACTACCACAAACCACCACTACTACTACTACCACCACTACCACTGCTACTACTTCTACTACCACTACTACTACCACAAACCATCACTACTACTACCACCACTACTACTATTACTACTTCTCCTACCACCACTACTACTACCACTACTACCACAAACCACCACTACTACTACTACCACAAACCACCACTACTACTACTACTACTACTACTACCACAAACCACCACTACTACTACTACTACTACCACTACTTCCACCACCACCACTACTACTACTACGACAACCACCACCACTACTACTACTACTACTTCTACTACTACTACTACTACTACTACTACCTCTACTACTACTACTACCTCTACTACTACTACTACTACCTCTAATACTACTAGTCCTGCAGAAAACAAAATCAGACTTTAAATACTGCACACCCAAAAATCACAAAGACTTGTCAGTAACACTTCAACTGGCACAATGATTTCAAAATCCCATGGGGGCATGCACAGCTATAAGCAGTGAGTGTCCAGCCTACCGTACCCTGAGAGGTGACCAGAGGGCACTCATGATTTGATCTGACGAATGGTTGATATCTCCTACATGAGCTGACGTGCATGGCCCAAGATGCCAATGGTAATTAATTAGCATCACATTTCGCCAAGCGGGGCATGACAGAAAATGGGAGCTGGACCATGATGGCGTCCCTCCTACCCTCATTCCTCCTCCTAATTGGGTCAGGATCATTGACTTCTTCAGGATCATGAGACAGATAATAAATTGAGGTGAGGAGGAGATGAGAGGAGACTGGGCCTGGGAGCCGGAGGAGGTGGGGTACGGAGGAGAGGTGACGGGGGGGTGGTCTATGGCTCGGAGGTTGAAACTGTAAGTGTCAGTCTCGTAAAGTGAACAGACAGTGCCCCATCTCATCTGAACTAAAAATACCCCATGGGACCAAACATTTGTTCAAGTGTTGAAAAGTTTCCAGTGAGCATCTTCTCAGTGCACTGTGGTTACAAAACACTGCATGGGAACATGGCAGTTGAGAGCCAATCACAAGAGCTGTCCTAGACAGACCTATGCATCCATTCTGCTCCAGTAGCACCCGTTGATTTTGTTACTCTCCTAGTCTCGGCTGTGGCTTCCTACTACCCCTAGAGACGTTACATCCAAAAGTTTGTTTTCCACTCAGCAGTAAGGTCAGCAAGAATTGAAAGACAGAAAACAGACCCATGGATTTTTTTTTAAAGCCCTTGTGGTAAATGGTACCATGAACAGCAGTGATTAAAAAAACAACAGAAATAGGAGAATAAATAGAATGACTAAGTGAAGGTACCCTTTCAGAGAATCTGCTTTCCTTGACCACATCATCACAATGCAAGTACACGGCTCCATATTGAAGCCAGCCCCCATGGATTACAGAGAAAGAGGAACACTGGTTCCACACAAGCAGAGAATGAAACCACAACAAAGCAGTGAGAAATGTTCATAGACTTTTGCATTTACTGAAGGCACGGTCAACCCAGCCAGGACCGAAATAAAACTGCTCAGTGAAGTCTTGGATGATAAAACCACTCTTCATTTTGGAACAAACGTTGTTGAATGTGTGGAGGCAGGGACACACACATTAACACTTTCTCTCCACAGGCCCTTTTTGTAATCTCATTTGATATCTTTGATGAGGCAACATGCTGATAAGTGTTTTTCAGATTTTAAATCTGCACTCACATTCTTTTCTTCTAATTGTCTTCAGAAGATTTTCTCAGTGTCTCCTCTCTGTCTCTCCTCTGGCAATCTCAGAGAAAATATACCATACTATACCTGGTCCTCTCTGTCTCTCCTCTGGCAATCTCAGAGAAAATATACCATACTATACCTGGTCCTCTCTGTCTCTCCTCTGGCAATCTCAGAGAAAATATACCATACTATACCTGGTCCTCTCTGTCTCTCCTCTCGCAATCTCAGAGAAAATATACCATACTATACCTGGTCCTCTCTGTCTCTCCTCTGGCAATCTCAGAGAAAATATACCATACTATACCTGGTCCTCTCTTTCTCCTGCAGCTCCTTTATGTAGTTTTGCATAATATAATATGTTGAATAATAGTCCATTTGACAGATTCTATGAGAATAAGTGAAGTAAAGTTAATGATGCATTATTTTGCCCAAATGGTTTCACTGCAAGGGGATTGTGGGGACAGAGTAAATCCCAGGCAGTGCCTCCAAGTCTGTGTCCGCCACAAAATGACTTCCCCCCTGTCCTCTCACCTTGAAAATTATTAAGCCAGAAGATGTCATGTGACAGAATGGCAGGAGAAGGGGTCCCTAGGGACCAGATCCAGGACTTTGGCTGCTATACCCCCACCTACTGATGTGGTTTAAATCTTATTCACCTCTTTCTCTCTCTCCCTCTCGCTCTGTACTGCTTTCACTCCCAGTCCCACTCTCTGTTGCTAAGTAAGTGTGCCCAATCTAAATTACACAGCAGACCACAGTTAATTAGGATCATGTGTGATTTATTTATTTACTTATTATTTGCCTTTTTTCTGCAAACGTAAACCCTTTATTTAGGTGTGTCATTGCTGTAAGAGAGAAAGAAAGAGAGATAACGAAAGAGAGCAAGAGAGACAGAGACAGAGATTCTTCGGGGGTATCTCTGCAGGCGATTCTGCATGGGGATATGAGTGAGGGACTAATTGAGGGACCTGGCATTCGGAAGCAAACAGACAAACACACACACACACCCGTCCTCTGCTGCAGCCAAGGGGTATGTTCCAGCGAGGGAGGGGCTCATCAATCTAAAATGATTCATTTGGCCTCCTGTGTGGGGTGGTAAATATGGGTAAGATGGGATGGAATACCTCTCCTGGGACATGGGTTTAGCCATATGGCCCCTTTAGCCTGGCCAGGACTGTCAGAGTGGACCGAGGCCAGGCAGGCAGCACTGAGGTCATTTCCCCCTTCCCTGTACACATGGGGCCAGGATGCTTCGGTCGGATGGGGGAAGGGGGATAGGAGGGTCATATAAACTTTCTACCGAGCTTGATGTTTTAGTCTGACCCTCTGTTGTCAATCAGATTTTTGGAAACACTAACAGATAAGATAGTTTATGAGTTCTATCAGTAGCTATTGTAGTACCATTCGCCTGCTTTATTCTACAAATCAAACCCAATGTTATTGGTCACATACACATATTTAGCAGATGTTATTGTGTGTGTAGCGAAATGCTCGTGTACCTAACAGTGCAGTACAATGCGTCCGAATTCCGGACATTAAAAAAACAACATGTAGTGCTCCCAATGACATGAAAGGCTGTGAACTTACGTCTGCAGGTGTCTGAAGAGTACTCTCATGGTGTCCTGGTTGGGTTTAGGGAGCTGAAGTACTAGCTTCTTCATCACCTGTACCTTCTGTTTGCATTCCTTCGTCTCTGTTCAGAAGGAAGATTTTGGGGAATATCACTACAAAGATTGATCATCCAAATGTAGATGTTTGTCTGATTATACACATTCAATTCAAGAATTAGTGAGACTTTACATTGTGTGTTAATGGATGATCACTACTGTTATTACTGGAAGCCATTAGAGCCTTAGTGTTACTGAAACACTTAATGACTGACCAATTAGCTGTCCGGTGGGAATGTCCTAGTCTCCAACCCTCCAATGGGATGTCAGATGGGCCCTTACCCATAATGCAAAAGCCTTAGAGAGACGCTAAACTGTTCGGCGACATTGTATCTGATTTATGACCTCAAGAAATTGGTAGAATCCATCATGTTATGATGGCTGATGGGTAACACTCCTCTCCTGATAGTGTATGCCTGCAGGCCACTGTGCTTTAATAGGTTAAAATAATACACCAATGAACTCTCTCAAACACTGTGCATGTGTTTCAATGAGAATGGTGAGACTTTATTTGATTGCAATCAAACAAAAACAGGAACCTAATACATTGGTCAGATGAGTTAGATAATCCCAGAGAGAAAATCCTTGATGATTTAGTACTCATAGGGGGGGCAGGCCAGGCGGGGACGTCAATACAACCAACCCAGAGATCAAGCTCATTTTCCACCCCAAACTAATTTAGCGTGTTAATGTGAACAGATGTTTGCTTGCTGTAATGCTATTCCATTTAGGAACAGTTGGGGAAACACATGTGAATGTGTGTGTTTCTGTAGTTAGCTAAGGAGGGAGAGAGTGAAAGAAAATAACTGAAAAACAAGACAACCCTGAAAACTGCAACAGTCAGTAACAGATCTACAGTCAGTAACACATCTATAGTCAGTAGCACATCTACAGTCAGTAACACATCTTCAGTCAGTAACACATCTACAGTCAGTAACACATCTATAGTCAGTAACACATCTTCAGTCAGTAACACATCTACAGTCAGTAACACATCTATAGTCAGTAACACATCTACAGTCAGTAACACATCTACAGTCAGTAACACATCTACAGTCAGTAACACATCTATAGTCAGTAACATATACACAGTCGGTAACAATCAGTTACACATCTACAGTCAGTAACAGTCAGTAACACATCTACAGTCAGTAACAGTCAGTAACAGTCAGTAACACCTCTACAGTCAGTAGCAGTCCGTAACAGTCAGTAACACATCTACAGTCAGTAACAGTCAGTAACACATCTACAGTCAGTAACAGTCAGTAAGACATCTACATCCAGTAACACATCTACAGTCAGTAACAGTCCGTAACAGTCAGTAACACATCTACAGTCAGTACCAGTCAGTAACACATCTACAGTCAGTAACAGTCAGTAACACATCTACAGTCAGTAGCAGTCCGTAACAGTCAGTAACACATCTACAGTCAGTAACAGTCAGTAACACATCTACAGTCAGTAACAGTCAGTAACACATCTACAGACAGTAACAGTCAGTAACACATCTACATCCAGTAACACATCTACAGTCAGTAACAGTCAGTAACACATCTACAGTCAGTAACACATGTCCGGTCACAACTTGCAGACTTGTTTTCGAGTTGATGTTCGTTTTTTTGCCAACCTGTTTTGCTACCTGACAAATTTACGTTTTTTACTTTTTAATTACCGTTTATATTTTTGTTTTTTTCCTCCTCAACTTTTTCACTCCGGACGCTTTATCTGGACACGATTCGTCAGGACCTCCAACAGCCGAAGCTAAGTAGTAACATTAACATGATGCCTTCTAATTGCAGTCGCTGTACTCGCCTTACTGCGAGGATAGCTGTGCTACAAGCCCAGCTTCAGACGCAATCGTTAGGCAAGAGTAATTTCAGTGTAGGAAAGGATGAAACAGCGTCTGTGCCACCAGTAAGTACAGATAGTAGTATAAATCCCCTGGCACAGTCCCCGCAGCCGGACAACTTTCTCACGGTTTCTGGAAGGAAATGCTGTAGGAACGCTCAACCGGTGTCGCTCATTCAGCCGACAGAAACTTTCAACCGGTTTTCCCCATTAAGCAGCGAGTCGGAGTCAGAGGCCGAGCCTTCTCTGGTCTCTACTCCTCCCGTTACGGGGTCTGAGACGCCGAAGCTTCCCACCATTAGCTCTGACAAATTGAAAACTCTAGTCATTGGCGACTCCATTACCCGCAGTATTAGACTTAAAACGAATCATCCAGCGATCATACACTGTTTACCGGGGGGCAGGGCTACCGACGTTAAGGCTAATCTGAAGATGGTGCTGGCTAAAGCTAAAACTGGCGAGTGTAGAGAGTATAGAGATATTGTTATCCACGTCGGCACCAACGATGTTAGGATGAAACAGTCAGAGATCACCAAGCGCAACATAGCTTCTGCGTGTAAATCAGCTAGAAAGATGTGTCGGCATCGAGTAATTGTCTCTGGCCCCCTCCCAGTTAGCGGGAGTGATGAGCCCTACAGCAGAGTCTCACAACTCAATCGCTGGTTGAAAACTGTTTTCTGCCCCTCCCAAAAGATAGAATTTGTAGATAATTGGCCCTCTTTCTGGGACTCACCCACAAACAGGACCAAGCCTGACCTGCTGAGGAGTGACGGACTCCATCCTAGCTGGAGGGGTGCTCTCATTTTATCTACCAACATAGACAGGGCTCTAACTCCTCTAGCTCCCCAATGAAATAGGGTGGCAGGCCAGGCAGCAGGCTGTTAGCCAGCCTGCCAGCATAGTCTGCCACTAGCAAAGTCAGTGTAGTCAGCTCAGCTATCACCATTGAGACCGTGTCTGTGCCTCGACCTAGGTTGGGCAAAACTAAACATGGCGGTGTTCGCCTTAGCAATCTCACTAGGATAAAGACCACCTCCATTCCTGTCATTATTGAAAGAGATCATGATACCTCACATCTCAAAATAGGGCTACTTAATGTTAGATCCCTTACTTCAAAGGCAATTATAGTCAATGAACTAATCACTGATCATAATCTTGATGTGATTGGCCTGACTGAAACATGGCTTAAGCCTGATGAATTTACTGTGTTAAATGAGGCCTCACCTCCTGGCTACACTAGTGACCATATCCCCCGTGCATCCCGCAAAGGTGGAGGTGTTGCTAACATTTACGATAGCAAATTTCAATTTACAAAAAAAAAATGACGTTTTCGTCTTTTGAGCTTCTAGTCATGAAATCTATGCAGCCTACTCAATCACTTTTTATAGCTACTGTTTACAGGCCTCCTGGGCCATATACAGCGATCCTCACTGAGTTCCCTGAATTCCTATCGGACCTTGTAGTCATAGCGGATAATATTCTAATCTTTGGTGACTTTAATATTCACATGAAAAAGTCCACAGACCCACTCCAAAAGGCTTTCGGAGCCATCATCGACTCAGTGGGTTTTGTCCAACATGTCTCTGGACCCACTGTCACAGTCATACGCTGGACCTAGTTTTGTCCCATGTAATAAATGTTGTGGATCTTAATGTTTTTCCTCATAATCCTGGACTATCGGACCACCATTTTATTACGTTTGCAATTGCAACAAATAATCTGCTCAGACCCCAACCAAGGATCATCAAAAGTTGTGCTATAAATTCACAGACAACACAAAGATTCCTTGATGTCCTTCCAGATTCCCTCTGTCTACCCAAGGACGCCAGAGGACAAAAATCAGTTAACCACCTAACTGAGGAACTCAATTTAACCTTGCGCAATACCCTAGATGCAGTTGCACCCCTAAAAACTAAAAACATTTCTCATAAGAAACTAGCTCCCTGGTACACAGAAAATACCAGAGCTCTGAAGCAAGCTTCCAGAAAATTGGAACGGAAATGGCGCCACACCAAACTGGAAGTCTTCCGACTAGCTTGGAAAGACAGTACTGTGCAGTACCGAAGAGCCCTTACTGCTGCTCGATCATCCTATTTTTCCAACTTAATTGAGGAAAATAAGAACAATCCGAAATTCCTTTTTGATACTGTCGCAAAGCTAACTAAAAAGCAGCATTCCCCAAGAGAGGATGACTTTCACTTTAGCAGTGATAAATCCATGAACTTCTTTGAGGAAAAGATTATGATTATTAGAAAGCAAATTACGGACTCCTCCTTAAATCTGCGTATTCCTTCAAAGCTCAGTTGTCCTGAGTCTGCACAACTCTGCCAGGACCTAGGATCAAGAGAGACGCTCAAGTGTTTTAGTACTATATCTCTTGACACAATGATGAAAATAATAATGGCCTCTAAACCTTCAAGCTGCATACTGGACCCTATTCCAACTAAAATACTGAAAGAGCTGCTTCCTGTGCTTGGCCCTCCTATGTTGAACATAATAAACGGCTCTCTATCCACCAGATGTGTACCAAACTCACTAAAAGTGGCAGTGATAAAGCCTCTCTTGAAAAAGCCAAACCTTGACCCAGAAAATATAAAAAACTATCGGCCTATATCGAATCTTCCATTCCTCTCAAACATTTTAGAAAAGGCTGTTGCGCAACAACTCACTGCCTCCCTGAAGACAAACAATGTATACGAAATGCTTCAGTCTGGTTTTAGACCCCATCATAGCACTGAGACGGCACTTGTGAAGGTGGTAAATGACATTTTAATGGCATCGGACCGAGGCTCTGCATCTGTCCTCGTGCTCCTAGACGTTAGTGCTGCTTTTGATACCATCGATCACCACATTCTTTTGGAGAGATTGGAAACCCAAATTGGTCTACGCGGACAAGTTCTGGCCTGGTTTAGATCTTATCTGTCGGAAAGATATCAGTTTGTCTCTGTGAATGGTTTGTCCTCTGACAAATCAATTGTAAATTTCGGTGTTCCTCAAGGTTCTGTTTTAGGACCACTATTGTTTTCACTATATATTTTACCTCTTGGGGATGTTATTCGAAAACATAATGTTAACTTTCACTGCTATGCAGATGACACACAGCTGTACATTTCAATGAAACATGGTGAAGCCCCAAAATTGCCCTTGCTAGAAGAATGTGTTTCAGACATAAGGAAGTGGATGGCTGCAAACTTTCTACTTTTAAACTCGGACAAAACAGAGATGCTTGTTCTAGGTCCCAAGAAACAAAGAGATCTTCTGTTGAATCTGACAATTAATCTTAATGGTTGTACAGTTGTCTCAAATAAAACTGTGAAGGACCTCGGCGTTACTCTGGACCCTGATCTCTCTTTTGAAGAACATATCAAGACCATTTCAAGGACAGCTTTTTTCCATCTACGTAACATTGCAAAAATCAGAAACTTTCTGTCCAAAAATGATGCAGAAAAATTAATCCATGCTTTTGTCACTTCTAGGTTAGACTACTGCAATGCTCTACTTTCCGGCTACCCGGATAAAGCACTAAATAAACTTCAGTTAGTGCTAAATACGGCTGCTAGAATCCTGACTAGAACCAAAAAATTTGATCATATTACTCCAGTGCTAGCCTCTCTACACTGGCTTCCTGTCAAAGCAAGGGCTGATTTCAAGGTTTTACTGCTAACCTACAAAGCATTACATGGGCTTGCTCCTACCTATCTCTCTGATTTGGTCCTGCCATACATACCTACACGTACGCTACGGTCACAAGACGCAGGCCTCCTAATTGTCCCTAGAATTTCTAAGCAAACAGCTGCAGGCAGGGCTTTCTCCTATAGAGCTCAATTTTTATGGAACGGTCTGCCTACCCATGTCAGAGAGGCAAACTCGGTCTCAACCTTTAAGTCTCTAATGAAGACTCATCTCTTCAGTGGGTCATATGATTGAGTGTAGTCTGGCCCAGGAGTGGGAGGGTGAACGGAAAGGCTCTGGAGCAACGAACCGCCCTTGCTGTCTCTGCCTGGCCGGTTCCCCTCTTTCCACTGGGATTCTCTGCCTCTAACCCTATTACAGGGGCTAAGTCACTGGCTTACTGGGGCTCTCTCATGCCGTCCCTGGAGGGGGTGTTTCACCTGAGTGGGTTGATTCACTGATGTGGTCATCCTGTCTGGGTTGCCCCCCCCCCCTTCCCATCTTTGTGGGCTATACTCAGACATGTCTCAGGATGGTAAGTTGGTGGCTGAAGATATCCCTCTAGTGGTGTGGGGGCTGTGCTTTGGCAAAGTGGGTGGGTTATATCCTTCCTGTTTGGCCCTGTCCGGGGGTGTCCTCGGATGGGGCCACAGTGTCTCCTGACCCCTCCTGTCTCAGCCTCCAGTATTTATGCTGCAGTCGTTTATGTGTCGGGGGGGCTAGGGTCAGTTTGTTATATCTGGAGTACTTCTCCTGTCCTATTCGGTGTCCTGTGTGAATCTAAGTGTGCGTTCTCTAATTCTCTCCTTCTCTCTTTCTCTCTCTCGGAGGACCTGAGCCCTAGGACCATGCCCCAGGACTACCTGACATGATGACTCCTTGCTGTCCCCAGTCCACCTGGCCGTGCTGCTAATCCAGTTTCAACTGTTCTGCCTTATTATTATTCGACCATGCTGGTCATTTATGAACATTTTAACATCTTGGCCATGTTCTGTTATAATCTCCACCCGGCACAGCCAGAAGAGAACTGGCCATCCCACATATGCTCTCTCTAATTCTCTCTTTCTTTCTCTCTCTCGGAGGACCTGAGCTCTAGGACCATGCCCCAGGAATACCTGACATGATGACTCCTTGCTGTCTCCAGTCCACCTGACTGTGCTGCTGCTCCAGTTTCAACTGTTCTGCCTTATTATTATTCGACCATGCTGGTCATTTATGAACATTTGAACATCTTGACCATGTTCTGTTATAATCTCCACCCGGCACAGCCAGAAGAGGACTGGCCACCCCACATAGCCTGGTTCCTCTCTAGGTTTCTTCCTAGGTTTTGGCCTTTCTAGGGAGTTTTTCCTAGCCACCTTGCTTCTACACCTGCATTGCTTGCTGTTTGGGGTTTTAGGCTGGGTTTCTGTACAGCACTTTGAGATATCAGCTGATGTACGAAGGGCTATATAAATCAATTTGATTTGATTTGATTTGATACAGTCAGTAACAGTCAGTAACACATCTACAGTCCGTAACAGTCAGTAACACATCTACAGTCAGTAACAGTCAGTAACATATCTACAGCCAGTAACACATCTACAGTCAGTAACAGTCAGTAACAGTCAGTAACACATCTACAGTCAGTAACACATCTACAGTCAGTAACACATCTACAATCAATAACAGCCAGTAACACATCTACAGTCAGTAACATATATACAGTCAGTAACAGTCAGTAACACATCTACAATCAATAACAGCCAGTAACACATCTATAGTCAGTAACACATCTACAATCAATAACAGTCAGTAACACATCTACAGTCAGTAACAGTCAGTTACACATCTACAGTCAATAAGAGTCAGTTAAACATCTACAGTCAGAAACAGTCCATAACAGTCAGCAACACATCTACAGTCAGTAACACATCTACAGGTAGTAACACATCTACAGGTAGTACCACATCTACAGTCAGTAACACATCTACAGGTAGTACCACATCTACAGTCAGTAACAGTCAGTAACACATCTACAGTCAGTAACACATCTACAGTCAGTAACAGTCAGTAACACATCTACAGTCAGTAACACATCTACAGTCAGTAACAGTCAGTAACACATCTACAGTCAGTAACAGTCAGTAACACATCTAAAGTCAGTAACAGTCAGTTAAACATCTACAGTCAGTATTAGTCAGTAACAGTCAGTAACACATCTGCAGTCAGTAACAGTCAGTTACACATCTACAGGCAGTAACAGTCAGTAACAGGCAGTAACACATCTGCAGTCAGTAACAGTCAGTAACAGTCAGTAACACATCTACAGTCAGTAACAGTCAGTTACACATCTACAGTCAGTATTAGTCAGTAACAGTCATTAACACATCTGCAGTCAGTAACAGTCAGTTACACATCTACAGGCAGTAACAGTCAGTAACCGTCAGTAACACATCTACAGTCATTAACAGTCAGTAACAGTCAGTAACACATCTACAGTCAGTAACAGTCAGTAACAGTCAGTAACACATCTACAGTCAGTAACAGTCAGTAACAGTCAGTAACACATCTACAGTCAGTAACAGTCAGTAACACATCTACAGTCAGTAACACATCTACAGTCAGTAACAGTCAGTAACCGTCAGTAACGCATCTACAGTCAGTAACAGTCAGTAACAGTCAGTAACACATCTACAGTCAGTAACACATCTACAGTCAGTAACAGTCAGTAACAGTCAGTAACACATCTACAGTCAGTAACAGTCAGTAACATATCTACAGTCAGTAACAGTCAGTAACAGTCAGTTACACATCTACAGTCAGTAACAGTCAGTAACCGTCAATAACACATCTACAGTCAGTAACAGTCAGTTACACATCTGCAGTCAGTAACAGTCAATAACAGTCAGTAACACATCTACAGTCAGTAACAGTCAGTAACAGTCAGTAACACATCTACAGTCAGTAACAGTCAGTTACACATCTGCAGTCAGTAACAGTCAGTAGTACATCCACAGTCATTAACAGTCAGTAACACATCTACAGTCAGTAACAGTCAGTAACACATCCATAGTTAGTAACAGTCAATAACACATCTACAGTTAGTAACAGTCAGTAACGCATCTACAGTCAGTAACAGTCTACAACACATCTACAGTCAGTAACAGTCAGTAACACATCCACAGTTAGTAACAGTCAATAACACATCTACAGTACAGTCAATAACAGTCAATAACACATCTACAGTCAGTAACAGTCATAAATACATCTACAGTCAGTAACAGTCAGTTACACATCTGCAGTCAGTAACAATCAATAACAGTCAGTAACACATCTACAGTCAGTAACAGTCAGTAACACATCTACAGTCAGTAACAGTCAGTTGCACATCTGCAGTCAGTAACAGTCAGTAACACATCCACAGTCATTAACAGTCAGTAACACATCTACAGTCAGTAACAGTCAGTAACACATCCACAGTTAGTAACAGTCAATAACACATCTACAGTCAGTAACAGTCAGTAACGCATCTACAGTCAGTAACAGTCTACAACACATCTACAGTCAGTAACAGTCAGTAACACATATACAGTACAGTCAGTAACAGTCAATAACACATCTACAGTCAGTAACAGTCATAAATGCATCTACAGTCAGTAACAGTCTG
This sequence comes from Oncorhynchus mykiss, assembly GCF_057628025.1. Classification (NCBI taxonomy): domain Eukaryota; kingdom Metazoa; phylum Chordata; class Actinopteri; order Salmoniformes; family Salmonidae; genus Oncorhynchus; species Oncorhynchus mykiss. The sequence continues at coordinate 46,729,211 of NC_143043.1, forward strand.
TAACAGTCAGTCAGTAATACATCTACAGTCAGTAACAGTTGATCCATCTGTTGGCACCTGTTACCTGGTAAAGACGACAATACCCTCTTATTTCCTCTACCCTCTCTGTGCTCAACATCCTTCTCTAATCTCCAGAGGAAGCCACAGGTTAGGGGTAACACTGATGGCCTAATGGAGTCTACCCAACCCTGCTTCTTCTGATTACCCCAGGTTGTTAGCAGACAGACAGAACCGCAGAGCGAGGCGAGGACAATGTTTGGCCCCCTGTCTGTTGTACCGTGGAGGCTCCCCTTGAGCACGGCCAGAGCAGATGTCTGCGTGTGCACCGAGCTGGCACGGGCACAGGTGGCAGATGCCCGCGTCGGGTGCCAAACCCCGCCAGTTGGGCACAGATGGTCAAACACGTTCTGGAAAAGAGAATAGGGCCCCTGACTTTCTGCTCTAGGTGAGCATGGCCTGAGCCATGCTCTGTTCTGTCTCTGTCACTGTCTCCGTCTTTGCTCTCTCTGCTCTGTCTGTGGGCTCTCTCTGCTCTGTCTGTGGGCTCTCTCTGCTCTGTCTGTGGGACCTTTCCCCGTCACTCTCTCTCAACAAAGTTATCCAGTTTCGTTTTTGTCCTCTGTACCAACTATGACTGGAAGTTATCGCTGAGATTATCCGAAGCGACTTAAGATGAGAGTTTAGTAAACACACTGAAAGGGACCAGGTAATATATCTGTTAATTAAGTTCACTTTCTAAGAGGCGTCTGGTGCTACATAGCTAATCAATAGAAGGCCTCACCCTAAAATATTTAATCTAGTCTCCATAACTGGCACAATGGACATGATTCATTCATGACTTTGCCGTTGGTGGCTGACATATTGGAGATGTCCCTCAGCTCACCATTGTGGACAGATGGAGAGGAGAGTGTCATTAATTTAAAGCAGGCTGAAATGCCCTGTTAGGATTATAGTATCCGAATGTGCTGATTCACTCCAATGTACCACACCCTGTGACATATAGCCTGACCTGTAAAGTCACACAGGGTCATGTTGCATGGTACTGATTGAGCACGGAAGCTAGTTGAATACAGGGCAGCATTTAGTGCAAAAAAACGGTGTGTAACTTTAAATTAATTGGAAACGGTGCTGTTCTGAAGGACATTTGAAAAATGGGGAGAGGTTGGGTTATGTGTTGGGGAACTCTGTCAGCATGGACGCTGCCTTTTACATACACCACTCATTGCTTCAAGCAACACCCATCAAACAGAGCAAATGTACCTCAAAGTCTGTTAAAAAGGCATTGAAAAACGTTTTGTAGGAATGTGTCATTCAGTACAGACTGTCACGCTACATAGCAAACGTTTGATCGGACTGAACGCACCCCAGGCCATACTGCTCTTCACACAAACGTTCAAAACCTTTAGATAATTTTCAGCCTCCGTATAGATTAAGTTTTGATGATTTAATTGATGGAGCTGACTCATTGTGGTACCACACAACACTAAATGTGGTACCATTTCATGGAAGACCCAGTTTTCTTTTGTTGACTGGATCCAATATTGTTATAGATCTGGCACAGACAGGAAAGCAAAGTCTCTCAATGATTGGGAACATCTGAAGGGAAACAGCGTACCCCACAGAAGACTAAACAAACAGTCATGTCAACTTTAGTACCCGGTTGCAGTGTTAGGCAGATTTTGGGCACCTAGAGGGGATTAAGTCATTTATGACTTGTCATGATAAGAGACCATTACAACTCCTCATCCAGGTATGCATTCAACACAAACACACACTGGTGGTCCAATGTAATTCAATACCGGATGTGGCGTAGCCCATGGAACTGTCACTTGATCCAGAACAAAGATTGAAAAGTGATTGAGGTGTATGGATTGGAACAAGAAGGTAAGTGCCCCCAACATGTTTTCTTTTCTATCTCTAAGTAGAGGTAATAACCTACAATATAGACACTTTTTAAAATTTATTATTTCATAGTTACTTTCATATTGTATCACTAAAACAATTACTTCCAACTTCCAGCACATTTTGTAGACAATTACTGCGAGAGAAAAGAAGAAACCTGTACACTGCTCTTGCTAGTATCGCTGCTCTGTATTAGGCTTTACGTATCGGCCTCAAGGGCGTAAAAAGCTCTGACGAAGGCAGTGAGGCCGATCTGTAAAGCTTAATAAAGAACAATACTAGGAATACTAGCAAGAGCAGTTTGCAGGTTTCTTATTTTTTCTCATATTATTCAATTGTTACCATACACCTGCAATAAGGAAAGCTCAGATCTGCGTGTGCCTTTTGAACTTTGAACTTTGACAATTACTGCAGAATAGCCTTTAAGTGTTTCAATCGGTGACACAGTGACTAGATACAAATTCACCATCTAAACCACTGTGCATTTAATCCCATTGACAGGGAAACATCATTTGTTTCAGGAAATCTATTTTCAAAACAGCCTCATCTCCAGCCAGGTGTAGCATGGATCACCAGAACCCTGTCAGGGCAAATATTATCAGAAAGCAAATAATCCTGGAAGTTGTGATTGAGATTGTAAATGGATTGCAATTGTTTGCTTTTGGTTAATGAATAACAGTCTTAGAAGATCATTGAATGCCCCCATTTCATAAAAAGGTAATATATTAAATTATTTTGATCAAAGGTCGAATTGAATTATGAAATAATGTTATTCTCCAACTGAAATATTACCATATAAAGAGGTCTCAGCACAATAGAACAGAAGTGTAAATTTCGAGATAGTTTTTAATAATTTGTAAAAAAAAAAAAAAAATCATTGCATATTCATGGTAGTGCTTTGCACCACATTTCCCATTACTGAAAATACAAACATAATTAATACTCATTATGAACACAAGATCACACGTCAAGAATCAATCTGTGATTATGATGAGTTCTCTTTATAAGTCTCTCTCAATAAGTCAGAAAACAGAAAGAAACCATAGACTGTCATACTGGTCAGAATAACTCGTAAAGGGCTTGTAAGGCTCAGGGCTCTCTGCTTGCCTTTCTGGGATGTGCACTTTGCATTTGAGGTAGAATAAATACTTACAGGATGTCCTAAATCTTTCTGTTAGTTTTGTTCTATCGTAATGGTAATTATTTGCTGAACTAGTCCAGGTCAAAAGGTTGTGCAATTATTCATGTACAAATGCTGTGTCTCTTTGAAGCTTGAGAAGTGGGGCGTCACCCAAGACGACCTGGAACTAGCCCTGGGCGTTACCATTTTCCAATAAAGATACTGATGAAATAGGCATCTGATGAGCTGACCCAATTGTAGCCTGGGCCGTTTGCAGAATGTAGGATATCACCATGATAACCATTTACAAACAAGTAACAAACATTAAAAAGAGGAATATGATTCTCTTAAGTTTGTCATGTACTGTACATCCAGTTTTGTCGCCCTAATCGACAGTATTATCATAAATACAAAATCCTCATTGGTAAAGTTATTGCTTAAGTGGGTGGATCAACTCCTACTGAGAGAATACATTCTCTTGATTTTCTGTGCAGAGCTGTTTTTCGCTGTGTTGTTTGTGTTTTTGTGTCACTATAGTGACTAAGTCAGAGCTGTGTATTAAACTGTGCTAGCTACTTAGTGATGAGAAAGTCTCTGGCTTGATGGAGATGTGAGGCGAGGAGCAGCTTACAGACTTCTCTCCACTCCTCTCCTCCTCTGGGTTGCCCAGTTACTAACTCACATGACTCCGTTTCCATGGTTACTGATGGCACAGACAAGGACCCAACAACTTGGGAAAATATGCTTCTAATTTTCTTCTAATTAGACATTTTTGAATTAACAGAAGAAGATGTTAAAGGTTGCTGGTCGTCAATTTCTGGGAGCAAAGAATGGAATAATATCTGTTCATGTTAAAAGAGGTCAACTCTGTTTCAACAGATACAACACAGACAAGCATACTGAGAGTTTCAACAGATACAACACAGACAAGCACACAGAGAGTTTCAACAGATACAACACAGACAAGCACACTGAGAGTTTCAACAGATACAACACAGACAAGCATACTGAGAGTTTCAACAGATACAACACAGACAAGCACACTGAGAGTTTCAACAGATACAACACAGACAAGCACACTGAGAGTTTCAACAGATACAACACAGACAAGCACACTGAGAGTTTCAACAGATACAACACAGACAAGCACACTGAGAGTTTCAACAGATACAACACAGACAAGCACACTGAGAGTTTCAACAGATACAACACAGACAAGCATACTGAGAGTTTCAACAGATACAACACAGACAAGCACACTGAGAGTTTCAACAGATACAACACAGACAAGCATACTGAGAGTTTCAACAGATACAACACAGACAAGCATACTGAGAGTTTCAACAGATACAACACAGACAAGCACACTGAGAGTTTCAACAGATACAACACAGACAAGCATACTGAGAGTTTCAACAGATACAACACAGACAAGCACACTGAGAGTTTCAACAGATACAACACAGACAAGCACACAGAGTTTCAACAGATACAACACAGACAAGCATACTGAGAGTTTCAACAGATACAACACAGACAAGCATACTGAGAGTTTCAACAGATACAACACAGACAAGCACACAGAGTTTCAACAGATACAACACAGACAAGCACACTGAGAGTTTCAACAGATACAACACAGACAAGCATACTGAGAGTTTCAACAGATACAACACAGACAAGCATACTGAGAGTTTCAACAGATACAACACAGACAAGCATACTGAGAGTTTCAACAGATACAACACAGACAAGCATACTGAGAGTTTCAACAGATACAACACAGACAAGCATACTGAGAGTTTCAACAGATACAACACAGACAAGCACACTGAGAGTTTCAACAGATACAACACAGACAAGCATACTGAGAGTTTCAACAGATACAACACAGACAAGCATACTGAGAGTTTCAACAGATACAACACAGACAAGCATACTGAGAGTTTCAACAGATACAACACAGACAAGCATACTGAGAGTTTCAACAGATACAACACAGACAAGCATACTGAGAGTTTCAACAGATACAACACAGACAAGCACACAGAGTTTCAACAGATACAACACAGACAAGCACACTGAGAGTTTCAACAGATACAACACAGACAAGCATACTGAGAGTTTCAACAGATACAACACAGACAAGCATACTGAGAGTTTCAACAGATACAACACAGACAAGCATACTGAGAGTTTCAACAGATACAACACAGACAAGCATACTGAGAGTTTCAACAGATACAACACAGACAAGCACACTGAGAGTTTCAACAGATACAACACAGACAAGCACACTGAGAGTTTCAACAGATACAACACAGACAAGCATACTGAGAGTTTCAACAGATACAACACAGACAAGCATACTGAGAGTTTCAACAGATACAACACAGACAAGCACACTGAGAGTTTCAACAGATACAACACAGACAAGCATACTGAGAGTTTCAACAGATACAACACAGACAAGCATACTGAGAGTTTCAACAGATACAACACAGACAAGCATACTGAGAGTTTCAACAGATACAACACAGACAAGCATACTGAGAGTTTCAACAGATACAACACAGACAAGCATACTGAGAGTTTCAACAGATACAACACAGACAAGCATACTGAGAGTTTCAACAGATACAACACAGACAAGCATACTGAGAGTTTCAACAGATACAACACAGACAAGCATACTGAGAGTTTCAACAGATACAACACAGACAAGCATACTGAGAGTTTCAACAGATACAACACAGACAAGCATACTGAGAGTTTCAACAGATACAACACAGACAAGCACACTGAGAGTTTCAACAGATACAACACAGACAAGCATACTGAGAGTTTCAACAGATACAACACAGACAAGCATACTGAGAGTTTCAACAGATACAACACAGACAAGCATACTGAGAGTTTCAACAGATACAACACAGACAAGCATACTGAGAGTTTCAACAGATACAACACAGACAAGCATACTGAGAGTTTCAACAGATACAACACAGACAAGCATACTGAGAGTTTCAACAGATACAACACAGACAAGCATACTGAGAGTTTCAACAGATACAACACAGACAAGCATACTGAGAGTTTCAACAGATACAACACAGACAAGCATACTGAGAGTTTCAACAGATACAACACAGACAAGCATACTGAGAGTTTCAACAGATACAACACAGACAAGCATACTGAGAGTTTCAACAGATACAACACAGACAAGCATACTGAGAGTTTCAACAGATACAACACAGACAAGCACACTGAGAGTTTCAACAGATACAACACAGACAAGCACACTGAGAGTTTCAACAGATACAACACAGACAAGCATACTGAGAGTTTCAACAGATACAACACAGACAAGCATACTGAGAGTTTCAACAGATACAACACAGACAAGCATACTGAGAGTTTCAACAGATACAACACAGACAAGCATACTGAGAGTTTCAACAGATACAACACAGACAAGCATACTGAGAGTTTCAACAGATACAACACAGACAAGCATACTGAGAGTTTCAACAGATACAACACAGACAAGCATACTGAGAGTTTCAACAGATACAACACAGACAAGCATACTGAGAGTTTCAACAGATACAACACAGACAAGCACACTGAGAGTTTCAACAGATACAACACAGACAAGCACACTGAGAGTTTCAACAGATACAACACAGACAAGCATACTGAGAGTTTCAACAGATACAACACAGACAAGCATACTGAGAGTTTCAACAGATACAACACAGACAAGCATACTGAGAGTTTCAACAGATACAACACAGACAAGCATACTGAGAGTTTCAACAGATACAACACAGACAAGCATACTGAGAGTTTCAACAGATACAACACAGACAAGCATACTGAGAGTTTCAACAGATACAACACAGACAAGCATACTGAGAGTTTCAACAGATACAACACAGACAAGCATACTGAGAGTTTCAACAGATACAACACAGACAAGCATACTGAGAGTTTCAACAGATACAACACAGACAAGCACACTGAGAGTTTCAACAGATACAACACAGACAAGCATACTGAGAGTTTCAACAGATACAACACAGACAAGCATACTGAGAGTTTCAACAGATACAACACAGACAAGCACACTGAGAGTTTCAACAGATACAACACAGACAAGCACACTGAGAGTTTCAACAGATACAACACAGACAAGCATACTGAGAGTTTCAACAGATACAACACAGACAAGCACACTGAGAGTTTCAACAGATACAACACAGACAAGCATACTGAGAGTTTCAACAGATACAACACAGACAAGCATACTGAGAGTTTCAACAGATACAACACAGACAAGCACACTGAGAGTTTCAACAGATACAACACAGACAAGCACACAGAGAGTTTCAACAGATACAACACAGACAAGCATACTGAGAGTTTCAACAGATACAACACAGACAAGCACACAGAGAGTTTCAACAGATACAACACAGACAAGCATACTGAGAGTTTCAACAGATACAACACAGACAAGCACACTGAGAGTTTCAACAGATACAACACAGACAAGCACACTGAGAGTTTCAACAGATACAACACAGACAAGCATACTGAGAGTTTCAACAGATACAACACAGACAAGCATACTGAGAGTTTCAACAGATACAACACAGACAAGCATACTGAGAGTTTCAACAGATACAACACAGACAAGCATACTGAGAGTTTCAACAGATACAACACAGACAAGCATACTGAGAGTTTCAACAGATACAACACAGACAAGCATACTGAGAGTTTCAACAGATACAACACAGACAAGCATACTGAGAGTTTCAACAGATACAACACAGACAAGCACACTGAGAGTTTCAACAGATACAACACAGACAAGCACACTGAGAGTTTCAACAGATACAACACAGACAAGCATACTGAGAGTTTCAACAGATACAACACAGACAAGCATACTGAGAGTTTCAACAGATACAACACAGACAAGCATACTGAGAGTTTCAACAGATACAACACAGACAAGCATACTGAGAGTTTCAACAGATACAACACAGACAAGCATACTGAGAGTTTCAACAGATACAACACAGACAAGCATACTGAGAGTTTCAACAGATACAACACAGACAAGCATACTGAGAGTTTCAACAGATACAACACAGACAAGCATACTGAGAGTTTCAACAGATACAACACAGACAAGCACACTGAGAGTTTCAACAGATACAACACAGACAAGCATACTGAGAGTTTCAACAGATACAACACAGACAAGCATACTGAGAGTTTCAACAGATACAACACAGACAAGCACACTGAGAGTTTCAACAGATACAACACAGACAAGCATACTGAGAGTTTCAACAGATACAACACAGACAAGCATACTGAGAGTTTCAACAGATACAACACAGACAAGCATACTGAGAGTTTCAACAGATACAACACAGACAAGCATACTGAGAGTTTCAACAGATACAACACAGACAAGCATACTGAGAGTTTCAACAGATACAACACAGACAAGCATACTGAGAGTTTCAACAGATACAACACAGACAAGCATACTGAGAGTTTCAACAGATATAACACAGACAAGCATACTGAGAGTTTCAACAGATACAACACAGACAAGCATACTGAGAGTTTCAACAGATACAACACAGACAAGCACACAGAGTTTCAACAGATACAACACAGACAAGCACACTGAGAGTTTCAACAGATACAACACAGACAAGCATACTGAGAGTTTCAACAGATACAACACAGACAAGCATACTGAGAGTTTCAACAGATACAACACAGACAAGCATACTGAGAGTTTCAACAGATACAACACAGACAAGCATACTGAGAGTTTCAACAGATACAACACAGACAAGCACACTGAGAGTTTCAACAGATACAACACAGACAAGCATACTGAGAGTTTCAACAGATACAACACAGACAAGCATACTGAGAGTTTCAACAGATACAACACAGACAAGCATACTGAGAGTTTCAACAGATACAACACAGACAAGCACACAGAGTTTCAACAGATACAACACAGACAAGCATACTGAGAGTTTCAACAGATACAACACAGACAAGCATACTGAGAGTTTCAACAGATACAACACAGACAAGCATACTGAGAGTTTCAACAGATACAACACAGACAAGCATACTGAGAGTTTCAACAGATACAACACAGACAAGCATACTGAGAGTTTCAACAGATACAACACAGACAAGCATACTGAGAGTTTCAACAGATACAACACAGACAAGCATACTGAGAGTTTCAACAGATACAACACAGACAAGCATACTGAGAGTTTCAACAGATACAACACAGACAAGCACACTGAGAGTTTCAACAGATACAACACAGACAAGCATACTGAGAGTTTCAACAGATACAACACAGACAAGCATACTGAGAGTTTGTACACAGCCATGACCATGTAACATGTTAGTTTACACATTTACTGGCAACACTAACAACGTCGCCACCATCCTCTACAATCCAACCCCATGGTTTCAGTGTTCAAACATAAACTATAGACATAGTGCTCTAACAAGATCTCACTCAGTTCAACAAGATCTAACTCAATTCGTAGTGTTTGCATTGATTTGCTTGCGGGAAAAAAAGGAGTGTTTGTCTGCGAGACAGGTGGCTGGAGATTCCAGATTCCCCTCTCTGATACTGAGGCCCACATGAATAATAGAACGTGGTAAGTTGGTGCCAGGATCAGGGCCTGCAAACACAGCTGCTCCCCTCAGCCTTCCAAGAATGAACAGCACACTGGGAAGGGAAACAGGGAGATAGGGCCTGCATGGGCCCCACCTGAGGACCTCAGACTGAGCAACTAATCAAACCTACAGGCTGAGAGGGAGAGAAGAGAGAGGGTGAGGAGGGAAGATAGAGAGGAGGGAAGGGAGAGAGAAGAGAGAGGGAGAGAAGAGAGACGGAGAGGAGGGAAGGGAGAGAGAAGAGAGGGAGAGAAGAGAGACGGAGAGGAGGGAAGGCAGAGGGAGAGAAGGGAGAGGGAGAGAAGAGAGAGGGAGCGGAGAGAAGGGAGAGGAGAGAAGGGAGAGGAGAGAAGGGAGCGGAGAGAGAAGAAGAGGAGGGAAGAGACAGAGCAGAGAAGAGAGGGAGAGGAGGGACGGCAGAGGAGAGAAGAGATAGGGAGCGGAGGGATAAGAGGGAGAGGAGGGAAGAGATAGGGAGGGGAGAGCGAGGGAGAGGGAGAGGAGAGAAGGGAGAGGGAGAGAAGAGAGAGGGAGAGAAGGGAGAGGAGAGAGAAGAAGAGGAGGGAAGGGACAGAGGAGAGAAGAGAGAGGGAGAGGAGGGACAGCAGAGGAGAGAAGAGAAGAGAAGAGAGAGGGAGCGGAGGGATTAGAGGGAGAGGAGGGAAGAGATAGGGAGGGGAGAGAGGGAAGAGAGTGGGAGAGGAGGGATGGGAGAGGGAGAGAGGAGAGAAGAGAGAGGGAGAGGAGGGAAGGGAAGGGAGAGGAGAGGAGGGAAGAGAGAGGGAGAGAAGATAGAGGGAGAGGAGGGAAGGGAGAGGATGGAAGGGAGATAATGGAAGAGAGAGGGAGAGGGAAGAGAGAGGGAGAGGGAAGAGAGAGGAAGGGAGGGAGGGAAAAGAGAGGGAAGAGGGAGGGAGAGGAGGGAAGGGAGTGGAGAGATAAGGCGAGAAGGGAAGGGAGAGAAGGGGGCATCTGTTTATACATAAATAGAGAGAAAACTAATGAAACAGGAGACCAGGAAGAGAAAGGAAAGACGATGCAGGACTGAAGATATGATGTGATGATAAGTGTTTGTATTTAGGATATTTAGGAGATAACAATATCATATCGCTCTCCGTTATCTGTGGCTGAGACATTGATATGAAAGGACTGGACTACATACAATAATACTCCAGCCATCATGTTGTAGTACTTGTCTTTTTGTCCAATGGGACACAAGCTCTTAGCCCATGACTCAGGTAACAATACAATACTGACTGTTTCTTCCTGGAACGGTGGTTTCAATTAGAGACCTAGTGATGTGTACTCAAGGCTGCCTAATCAGCCCACCATCCATCCACACATCCATCCATCCACACAGGCCACGGGCCCATAGAATCTCCCCCTAATGTGACCCCATTACAGGGCCAGCCAGCACAGGCAATAGGACTAATGATGACAACCCATCTTCATCACCAGAAGACAATCTCCCAGTGTCTCCAAATCCCAGTGTCTCCTAATCCCAGTGTCTCCCAATCCCAGTGTCTCCCAATCCCAGTGTCTCCTAATCCCAGTGTCTCCTAATCCCAGTGTCTCCCAATCCCAGTGTCTCCCAATCCCAGTGTCTCCCAATCCCAGTGTCTCCTAATCCCAGTGTCTCCCAATCCAAGTGTCTCCCAATCCCAGTGTCTCCCAATCCCAGTGTCTCCTAATCCCAGTGTCTCCTAATCCCAGTGTCTCCTAATCCCAGTGTCCTAAATGGGGGATGACGGCGTCAAATAGCTCTGTTTAGTAATAATGGGTTGGCTGCAGATGAGGTCTTGCTCTAATGTTCTGGATAGTTCTACCAGCTCGTTATCTTGGACTACGACAAGGGACAGGTGATTACCATGTGCTGATGCCAAGTTATTTCCCATTATCTTTGCAATGGAAATGAATGGCATACCTCAATGAATGGCATACGCCTCCATATAGTGGCTAATACATCTATTTAGTTGCCCTCTCACATTAAAACTACATTCATTTAGTGGTGAATCTGTAGTGACCCTGGTCGTTTCATCTCTACGGTGTAGCAGGTTATCCTAATTACACCTCCTGCTATGAAGGGCTTTTTACACTGCTAATTAGTTGTCTAAACGCTGTCTGAGCCTCATCAGCCGTGCTCATGCTCATCTGATTAACTGGATAGAACCACCTTGAGCGTCAGAGGGGATTCTGGTCTACATTCTGGAGCATGTAAATATTTATTGCCAAATTATACCACCACCTTGGGATTGTTTTCGCAATCTGTTTTCGGGGGCTTCTAGCGTTGCTAAGTGAATATTTGGCCATGGCATGGGCATTGATAACAGCAGGCACTTTTGTTAAAATGACACACACATAACATATAGGCATTAAATAGGGGAATAATAAAAATCACATATTAAATAAAGCACATTATTCAATATCATCTCCTTATGTTTTGTCCATGGATCTCAGGCGAGGTGGCATTACAAGGCCCAGGTAGCTTTCCAACCTTTATTGGCATTGTTTACACAAGGTTAAAAGTGGCATCGGTTGGACGGCAGATAGGGTGGAGGCCTGATCATTGGCATGATAGTGGTTAATTCAGAGAGAGTGACTGGACAGATAGAAAAACACAACTTGGTGTACTGTAAATGGAGTGAATGATAAAGTGTACATACTGTTCAGCAATGTTCCCTCAAAATGTTTTCATCACTGAGAAAACGTCAGGTCTGCTGGGTGCAAACTTGAGCGATGTGAACATTTACATTTGGGGTGGCAGGGTAGCCTAGTGGTTAGAGCGTTGGACTAGTAACCGGAAGGTTGCAAGTTCAAACCCCCGTGCTGACAAGGTACAAATCTGTCGTTCGGCCCCTGAACAGGCAGTTCAGCCACTGTTCCTAGGCCGTCATGTTCTTAACTGACTTGTCTAGTAAAATAAAGGTAAAATAAAAAACATTTACTGTGAACACTGAGGCTGTACAATAGCAGCCAATGTGTCTCACTCTCTCTCAATGTTGGCCTGTACAATCCATGACTTTTGAAAAAAAAAACATGCATGTCTTGATATTAACCTGAAAATGTTGTTGTGCTGTTTGATGCAAGAAACCACTTAACTAAATAAAATGCATCATTATTCCCATACCATTATTACAGAGAATCAGACACATTATTCTACCCTCTGCCTATTGGCTACTTAGCTTATTCAAGCCTGTCTCAAAATACAACACTGCCCCCTTTAAGACAAAAAAACAAGCTCTTTACCTGACTCCCTTTTGAAAGATGTCTAGAAATCTACATGTTTTGTGCTCTTGTAGGAAACAATCACTCCCCCATTGCTGACTACAAATGATCTATAACTGGACTAATAACACACTAACTAGTAAAGGAAATGAACAACATGTGCACATGTGGCTACATGCATCTCTCACTTTGATCTGAAAACAAGCACATCTTGGTTAGGTTGCACCAGTCTGTGTAGAGTACGGACTGAGTCCTGTGTGTCAATGCAATTGAATCCTACTCCGAAGCGTTCTGCTTTCAACAAAGTCTCTTGCATAGTTGGTTTTGCATACTAAGTCTTGGATAGTTTGTTTTGTTTCGGTGTGTTGCATTGAAAGTAGCTAATATTGCGTTGATTCGATCACAATTCCCACAGTAAAGGGAAACGTTGATCGTGTTGCCTAAGGGGGAAAACTCTAGAAAGTTGAGTGAAGTTCAATCTCGTGCTTCTCTATTTCTCCTCCTCAAGCACTCCCGGGAGAGCTGCGCACTTAGAGGGAACAGAGCTGCGCACTTAGAGGGAACAGAGCTGCGCACTTAGAGGGAACAGAGCTGCGCACTTAGAAGGAACAGAGCTATTCAGTGTCATCTTGATGTTCTTAGATTATGTAACCTAAAGTTTTAACTCTGATGTTGTTTTGCTCTGAGCCAATACGTGGAGATAGTGGAAGAGTCTCTCTCTCTCTCTCTCTCTCTCTCTCTCTCTCTCTCTCTCTCTCTCACTCTCTCTCGCTCCTCTTTCTTTCGCTCTCCCTCTCACTCCCCCCTTTCCCCTCTCTCTCTCGAGGGTGAAGGCCTGATTATTGGCATGATGGGGGATAATTCAGTAGTGGGTTGGTGTGGTGTGGGGTGACATGTGAAGAGGGTTGTGTCCGTGTATGTGTGGAGGGATGTGAGTGGGTGTGCGTTTGTGTTTGTGTGTGGTGGAGCGAGTGAAAGTACGACGACACATGACTTAGTGGCAGATCTGATCTTGTGATAGCTTCTGTCTGGACTGCCAGCCCTGGCTGGTTTGGCCTTTAGCTTTCGGAATTCCCCCACTTAGGACCAGGGGATTTCAGGGATGAGAGAGAAAGTGAGAGAGAGAGAGAGAGAGAGAGAAAGAGAGAGAGAGAGAGAGAAAGAGAGAGAGAAAGAGAGAGAGAGAGACCCACATCACCTCACTGTTCAACAGCGACCTATTTTGACTGGACAGATGAAAAGCTGTAGATAAGGCTGCCACCTTTAAGAAACCACTTGGTGTACTGTAAGAGTGAATGATGCCGTGTAAATACTGATCAGCATCATCATAACGTTCTAAAAGGATTTATTCACTGCCTCCAACCTACATTTCTAACTCTGATCTTTGCTCTGGGCTCATACCTTGGTGCCAAGTGACCATGTGGAAATATGGCTATTGATTTCACCTCTGTTGTTTTCCAGATAAGCGGAGGAGTTTCAACGTAGCATACCACAGCTCACTCCTCTCTCTCAATGCAATGTTCAATTTAAGTGCTTTATTGGCATGGGAAACATATGTTAACATTGTGAATCTCTCGTCTCTCTCTGAATTAAATGTAGTTTAGTGCTTAACTGAGCGGCCTTGAGGACAACGTTTCTAGAGGCAAATAAAAGTATATGAAGTATAGTATAAACAGGATTTATGTTAACACAACAAAGGACTGTGTGTCACTATGTAAAACCCAGGCTCGCCTACGTATGTCACTGGTTACACAGTTCTGACACAAACAACCATTCATCTAGATCTAGAGATTTTCAATGCAGTCCATATTTTCACTCTTCTTGACCTTAAAATGAAGGTGACAGAGACCTGACTGCAAGTGCATGCCTTGCAAATATGCTTTAAAAAGGAGCTGACACTAAAATGTATGTGCTGATGACAAACAAAAGCAGCCCCAGATGGCCTGTATACTCACTGATGGCCTCCACAAACAGCTCAAAGAATGGGAAGGGAAACAGCGGCTCTGGCAGCTCCCGAAAAAACATCTTGAGCGCCCCGGTGACAACGTGGATGTCCTCCCATTGGCTGTCGTCCAGGTTAAATTCCACCTCTGGGACATCACCAGGAAGAGATGGGGAGAGAGAGAGGGGGAGAGAGAGGGGGCGTGGAGAGAGAGAGAGAGAGAGAGAGAGAGAGACAGAGAGAGAGAGAGAGACAGAAAGAGAGGGGGGATATGGAGAGAGAGAGAGAGTGAGAGAGTGAGAGAGAAAATGTGCAAGAGAGAAAGGGAACAGGAGAGGGGAGAGAGAAGGAACAACACAGCTTTAATTGGGATAATTGGAGAGGGCTAATTACTGTGCTAATGTTTACCTGCTAACAGCGGCGCTCACTAACAGGCTCCCAGCTACCCAGAGATCTGATGAAGCAGAATGTGTCTCTGTTTTAGACTGACAGATACCTTCTGCTGAAATTAGTTATTTCTGAAAACCCTGGGTAGTGACAGGTACATCAGGTGGATACCTGATTCAGAGGCACCCGGCTCAATATGTCACAGGAGGGCAGCAGTAGGCCTATGATCCAAAGCCAAGATGACAGGGCCTGAAGCTCTGAAGACAGTGGAATGGTCACATTATGGTGTATGTTGAAACCGGAAATAAGCCATAGTTTATTTCAGGCAACCTTGTCACATGATCAGAATATAGAGCCATGGGATCTTTTAATAGAGATAATAATCTTAGAAATATTTCATTCATGTTTTGAAATGTACCTGATTTGTCAAGATGCTCCTAATCTTTCCTCATTCTTTTGGACTGTTGGACTGTTGGACAGTCAGACTCATAGAAAATGACAAAGCAAGTGGGTATGTCTCTCTTTCCCTGGACAGTTTGAGGTATTCACTAGCAGAAAGTCCAGACTTTCAATTACCCAGCCTCTCCAGTGTGTCCACTTGACACATCTGAGTGGATTGTTAAACAGCCCATGGTTGCCTTGTACAAAGACCCACTAGAAAAAGTGAACCTGCTGCGTTCTGTATGGTCCTGAAGGACATAGTAGCCTACTACATGGTTGATACTTTCAACCCACTCTCACTTGAGCTTCTACTGCACTGGCTCTGTACAACTATGGGGGTTGGGAGCACATTCAGGAGACATGGAATGAGTGGGACAGAATGTAGGCACATGGTGTCACTGTGTCAGAATGCTCAGAATGTGCAGAATGTTGGTGATGTCACTCTTCCCACAATGTCCCCGCGTCACAAACCACTTCTTTAATCTGTAGGACTGCAGGGCACAATAAAACATAATGGTGTGTCTAAAGAAGAAAGTTACTAGCTTTCTTCAAGACATAAAAATACATTCCAGACTGATACATTATTTTAAAGGTCAACCGGTATATTCTTCCTTCTCAGAGCTCTGGACAACAACAGACAAACGTTCTCTTGTTGGTTTGATGGAGGAATCCCCCATCAGCCCCTCACAAGGAGACCTTGGATAATTCAGATGAAGTAGGTAGACGTGTTTCACTGGAGGCACAGATCTGACTTGAAGTCTCATGAGGGATGCTTCGTTATCCTTCCGTTTACTCTGAAAGATCCCATTCTTAAGGTGTTTGGGAATCTTTTTTTGCATTTGCAAAAGACAGTCTTGTGATCACTTACTCAGTCAACAAGAATATGTCTCTACAGTTATTCATCGTTTAGCTGTAAAGTAGAATTTCTCAGTAATTACTCAGAATTATCCATGATTTCAGCAGAACACAGTCGTGGTTGTATACATTTTATCACAAAGAACACCTCAATCCAATCCTGTGTGTTCATTGTATGATATCAAACAGAAACTGAACTGTATGAAGTTAACTACTATTAATCCATAATAGGGACAACTATATTAGTTTACTGGGAATGTGGCCGTAATACAAACAATGTAACATACAAACAATCACAAGTGAATCAAACAACAGAACATACCTTGGTCAACAAAGAATCAAGTGAATTAAACAACAGAACATACCTTGGTCAACCAAGAATCGTAACTTCTGGATGGTGGCAAGATTACCACTCACTCTGTAGATGCCATCAGCCTCTAAACCTGGTGGATTCAAGATAGAGACAAGCCTGTGACATACTACACACTTTGACAAGACCAAGTTTTAATTTGGACCAAGATTAACAAAATTGACAAATTTAGAAAGAAATTCTGGGTTTTTCGATAGATCATTTTAACATTCACTGCAGTGGAATGGATAGTTCACATCATGCCTAGATTAGAGGCTTTGACTTGGACGCAATACGACTCTGTAATGCAAAATCACCAGCACATTTTGAGTCGGGGCGACATGTTCCTCTGGTCTTTTCTGTCAGTTGCTCTAATGAATGTCCGTCCACATTGCTGAGCATTTGACAGTGGAAGGCGATATACTGGACCGCTGTCACTGGTGGGGTAACTAGAGGATATGGTTGATTTGAAAAAGTGAAGCAGACGTACAAGGTTTCATTCTTTGCAAGGCATTCTTGTATAATGTCATGGCTATTTTCTGCAGCTCAAATGTTAAAATGTCCAGATGAATTTGACCCCAACGTGTTGGGCCCTTTGTTTACATACAAGGCAGTCAGAAGCTGTTTGCTTGTACTTTTCCTGCTGTATCCAGAGCCTGGCCAAATGTTGCTTGCTTGTGTGTGTGTGCAGGGCTGGCCCTTGCCACACTGCAGCCATAGGTGAGACCAAAAACTGGTGCCCCCACAAAACTGGAAATGTCCCAGTAAGAAAAATGACATTTAAAATACACATTTTCCAGACATTGAAGTTAGGTTCATTGTAGGTTCTGAATTAATGGTGAAAAGGTATTTTCCTAATGTTTAAAATACGTATTTTACAGGACATTGGAAAGCCATCTTTTCCCGGAACTTGAAAAATATTTATTATCCGGACAAAGAAATCAGGATCAATTTTGGTTCTCAATGAAATTTGAAAATAATTATTTTCCTGATGTTGAAATCAGGCAAATTTTGGGTTCTGAATGAAAGTTAAAATATGTCATTTATTGATGTCTATCTTTGGGCCAAATCAAGGCTGGTCCAGGCAAAATGTGAACCAAACATAGATGTCTATGTGTCACGTTCTGACCTCTATTTCCTTTGTTTTTGTATTTATTTAGTATGGTCAGGGCGTGAGTTGGGTGGGCAGTCTATGTTTGTTTTTCTATGTTTTGGTCTAGTTCTATGTTCGGCCTGATATGGTTCTCAATCAGAGGCAGGTGTTCGTCATTGTCTCTGATTGGGAACCATATTTAGGTAGCCTGGGTTTCACTGTGTGTTTGGGGGTGATTGTTCCTGTCACTGTGTTTGTTTGTCACAGGATAGGACTGTTTTGCGTTTGCACATTTCTTGTTTTTGTTAGTTTGTTCATGTGTATTGAGTTATTAAAACATGAATAACCACCACGCTGCGCTTTGGTCCGCTTCTCTTCCTCCTACAGACGAACGCCCTTACAGAATCACCCACCTACCAAGGACCAAGCGGCGTGGTAAACAGAGGCAGCAGCAACAGCAGCAGCAGGAGAAGCGACTGGTGCAGCAGGAGCAACAGCAGCAGCAGCAAAGGCAGCAGCAGCAGGAGCAGCAGCAGCTACAGTGGGAGAGGCTGCACCACCTGGAGAAATGGACATGGGAGGAAGAACTGGACGGGAAAGGACCCTGGGCAGAGCCAGGAGAATATTGCCGCCCCAAGGCCGAGCTGGAGGCAGCAAAAGCAGAGAGGCGGCATTATGAGGAACTAGCACGGCAGAGCGGATGGAAGCCCGAGAGTCACCCCCAAAAATTTATTGGGGGGGGGCACAGGGGGAGTGTGGCAGAGTCAGGAGTCAGACCTGAGCCAACTCCCCCCGTTTATCGTGAGGAGCCAAGGAGGAGCTCAGAACCAGAGCTGGTGTTGGAGGTGAGCGAAGCAGAGACTGTGAAGGAGTTAATGGGGAGATTGGAGGAGAGTGATATGAGGGACTTGCTGGTTTGGTGCATGAGGCACGACATTCGCCCGACGGAGCGTGTCAGGGATTTAATGGCACCGGGGTCAGCTCTCCATACTCATCCTGAGGTGCGTGCGAGGGGTCTGGTGAAGACTGTGCCAGCCTCACGCACCAGGCCTCCTGTGCATCTCCCTAGCCTTGCACGTCCTGTGCCATCTCAGCACTACAGTGCTCCTAGCAGTGCTAACTGTGGCGGGCGTGGTGCTGGTCAGGCACCGTGTTATGCAGTTGTGCGCACGGTGTCCCCAGTACGCGTGCTTAGCCCGGTGCGCTACATCCCAGCTCCCCACATCTGCCGGGCTAGGGTGAGGATCCAGCCAGGGCGGTTGGTGCCAGCCCTGCTCTCAAGATCTCCAGTACGCCTTCACGGTCCGGTCTATCCGTCACCACCTCCACGCACCAGCCCTCCGGTGGCAGCCCCCCGTACCAGGCTGTCTCTCCGGCCCATCCGTCCAGAGCCTTCCTCCTCTCCAGCGCTGCCGGAGTCTCCCGCCTCTCCGGCGCTACCAGAGCCTTCCTCCTCTCCAGCGCTGCCGGAGTCTCCCGCCTCTCCGGCGCTACCAGAGCCTTCCTCCTCTCCAGCGCTGCCGGAGCCTCCCGCCTGTCCGGCGCCTCTGCCGGAGCCTCCCGCCTGTCCGGCGCCTCTGCCGGAGCCTCCCGCCTGCCCGGCGCCGCTGCCGGAGCCTCCCGCCTGCCCGGCGCCTCTGCCGGAGCCTCCCGCCTGCCCGGCGCCTCTGCCGGAGCCTCCCGCCTGTCCGGCGCCTCTGCCGGAGCCTCCCGCCTGTCCGGCGCCTCTGCCGGAGCCTCCCGCCTGTCCGGCGCCTCTGCCGGAGCCTCCCGCCTGTCCGGCGCCTCTGCCGGAGCCTCCCGCCTGTCCGGCGCCTCTGCCGGAGCCTCCCGCCTGTCCGGCGCCTCTGCCGGAGCCTCCCGCCTGTCCGGCGCCTCTGCCGGAGCCTCCCGCCTGTCCGGCGCCGCTGCCGGAGTCTCCCGCCTCTCCGGCGCTACCAGGGCCTTCCTTTTCTCCAGCGTTGCCGGAGCTTCCCGTCTGCCCAGCGCCAGCTGAGCTTCCCGTCTGCCCAGCGCCGCCAACGCCGCCCGTCTGCCCAGCGCCGCCAACGCCGCCCGTCTGCCCAGCGCCGCCAACGCCGCCCGTCTGCCCAGCGCCGCCAACGCCGCCCGTCTGCCCAGCGCCGCCAACGCCGCCCGTCTGCCCAGCGCCGCCAACGCCGCCCGTCTGCCCAGCGCCGCCAACGCCGCCCGTCTGCCCAGCGCCGCCAACGCCGCCCGTCTGCCCAGCGCCGCCAACGCCGCCCGTCTGCCCAGCGCCGCCAACGCCGCCCGTCTGCCCAGCGCCGCCAACGCCGCCCGTCTGCCCAGCGCCGCCAACGCCGCCCGTCTGCCCAGCGCCGCCAACGCCGCCCGTCTGCCCAGCGCCGCCAACGCCGCCCGTCTGCCCAGCGCCGCCAACGCCGCCCGTCTGTCCAGCGCCGCCAGTGCCGCCCGTCTGCCAGGAGCCGCCAGTGCCGCCCGTCTGCCAGGAGCCGCCAGTGCCGCCCGTCTGCCAGGGGCCGCCAGTGCCGCCAGTCAGCCAGGGGCCGCCAGTGCCGCCAGTCAGCCAGGGGCCGCCAGTGCCGCCAGTCAGCCAGGGGCCGCCAGTGCCGCCAGTCAGCCAGGGGCCGCCAGTGCCGCCAGTCAGCCAGGGGCCGCCAGTGCCGCCAGTCAGCCAGGGGCCGCCAGTGCCGCCAGTCAGCCAGGGGCCGCCAGTGCCGCCAGTAAGCCAGGGGCCGCCAGTGCCGCCAGTAAGCCAGGGGCCGCCAGTCAGCCAGGGGCCGCCAGTGCCGCCAGTAAGCCAGGGGCCGCCCGAGCAGCTGCCCCTCTGTCCTGAGCAGCTGTCCCTCTGTCCAGAGCAGCCATCGCCCCTCTGTCCCGAGCTGCTATCGCCCCTCTGTCCCGAGCTGCTATCGCCCCTCTGTCCCGAGCTGCTATCGCCCCTTTGTCCCGAGCAGTTGTCCCTCTGTCCCGAGCAGCTGCTTCACCTCTGTCCCGAGCTGCCCCTCTGTCCCGAGCAGCCCCTCTGTCCAGTGGGGTCATTGAGAGGGGTGGTCATGGTGAGTAAGCCAGGGAGGCGGACAATAAGGCGGACTAAGACAATGGTGAAGTGGGGTCCGCGTCCCGCGCCAGAGCCGCCACCGCGGACAGACGCCCACCCAGACCCTCCCCTATAGGTCAAGGTTTTGCGGCCGGAGTCCGCACCTTTGGGGGGGGGTACTGTCACGTTCTGACCTCTATTTCCTTTGTTTTTGTATTTATTTAG
The DNA here is from genome assembly GCF_057628025.1 of Oncorhynchus mykiss. Taxonomy (NCBI): domain Eukaryota; kingdom Metazoa; phylum Chordata; class Actinopteri; order Salmoniformes; family Salmonidae; genus Oncorhynchus; species Oncorhynchus mykiss. The sequence continues at coordinate 46,750,522 of NC_143043.1, forward strand.
TATGGTCAGGGCGTGAGTTGGGTGGGCAGTCTATGTTTGTTTTTCTATGTTTTGGTCTAGTTCTATGTTCGGCCTGATATGGTTCTCAATCAGAGGCAGGTGTTCGTCATTGTCTCTGATTGGGAACCATATTTAGGTAGCCTGGGTTTCACTGTGTGTTTGGGGGTGATTGTTCCTGTCACTGTGTTTGTTTGTCACAGGATAGGACTGTTTTGCGTTTGCACATTTCTTGTTTTTGTTAGTTTGTTCATGTGTATTGAGTTATTAAAACATGAATAACCACCACGCTGCGCTTTGGTCCGCTTCTCTTCCTCCTACAGACGAACGCCCTTACACTATGATTGGTACAGAGTTGGTGAATGTCAATCTATCTGGTAAGCCTACCGTTTGTAAAACACAAAAAAAAAACAAGATGTCCAAAAGACGTCAGCTCTGCCTACTGGGGTGTAACCTACCAAGTCAGCCCGCAATGGAATTGAATGAATGCCCATCCATGTGTTAGGCCCACCGTTTGTGAAACAGGACATTGAATTGGCTTTATTAGTCCTGATTCCAGTGACTAATCAATTTGTCTATTTAAGCTCTGAATATCGGCTACCCAACATTATCAGGAGTTATCCTGAGCCTATTTGCAATGTGTTCACACAGCGGGAAATGCAGAAGATATTAATTTTCTCTCGCTATGATCAGCTTGTCAAAAATGTGTGGATATAAAATTGAAACCACTGATCATGACAATGGGGTGAAACTCATGGACAAGTTGTGAATGTCCCTTCCATATTTACCTGTCCTGCTTTTAGGATATGTTGTTTGTTAACATGACAGCAAATGTTTTATTCGATTGAGAACCATTTAGGCCAGGCTACTTGATCGGAGAAACCTGCATGATGTTGTCATACAATTTATCTCCAGTCTGTAGGCTACAGAAACGGCCACATACTCTTTCTACTATGTCCTATGTCTGCTACATGATTGATGTTAAATTATTTTGTTGGAAAGATGCGTCTCTGCACCCTGTAGAGCCGGCTGGTAATGGACAAGCATAATATTTTGACCTTTGACAAAGTGCCCGTTGCTTTTTAAAGGGTGGCATCAGCACTCACCGAAAAATATAATTATGCCACTGGTTGAGAGGAATTGTCATTGTTTTGGGGCAGAATTAAGTGAGGCTTGATATGTTGTTGTTGGAGGTGCGTCTTGGTCAGTGTAGCTCAGAAAACACCTCCCTCGTCAATCTTCCACCATAGGCAGTCGCCTAATCCTGCCTAATGAGCGGGCCGTCCGTGTGTGTCTGTGTATGTGTGTGTGTAAGTAGTTAAATTATTTCCCATACACAAAGTACGTACTTTCAACATATTTTTTTCAGAAAAGTACATACCTCTTTTTTCAACAGCCTCCACACACTGCCTGACGAAATTTGGCACAGTGGTCCCTTCCCGCTCACAAAGTGCCAACAAGGGACACCCAAACACTCGATCTGTGAAGAAAAAACACATGGTTTATTCAGGAAAAAAACACCATTCCCCAGAACTACTGAATTAAAGCTACAGTGTAAACAGTATTGAAATGAGCGATAACATCAAACAAAACAGCTTCTGCATTTCATTGTGCTGAACTGTGTTATTTCAGATCTTAAATGCACAGAGGAGGAACTTGGTGGAACGGTAGAGTATCTGTTTAATAGGCCATTTCCATTCACACCTGAAACATCTCATTACTACTGTCCCTTGATCATTGTCATTAGGTTGAGGGATAGGTTATTAATTCATAGCATTGCTCTTGACTCTTACTGCCCTTGTTCTCCTCTGATGGCTGTTTCCACAACAGTGTTGATAACAGTACATAGGTTCCACGGCTACACTGGTAAAGGATAATCAATCTAATGGTTAACCACACACAGCATTTAATTACTAAGTAAAACATTTTCCCATGAACACTGAGTCACCCAGGCAGCTTTGCTCCAATCAGACGGAGAGGGGGACCACATTCTCTTTGCTCCAATCAGACGGAGAGGGGGACCACATTATCTTTGCTCCAATCAGACGGAGAGGGGGACCACATTCTCTTTGCTCCAATCAGACGGAGAGGGGGACCACATTCTCTTTGCTCCAATCAGACGGAGAAGGGGACCACATTCTCTTTGCTCCAATCAGACGGAGAGGGGGACCACAGTCTCTTTGCTCCAATCAGACGGAGAAGGGGACCACATTCTCTTTGCTCCAATCAGACGAAGAGGGGGGCCACATTCTCTTTGCTCCAATCAGACGGAGAGGGGGGCCACATTCTCTTTGCTCCAATCGGACAGTGAGTGGGGCCACATTATCTTTGCTCCAATCAGACGGAGAGGGGAACCACATTCTCTTTGCTCCAATCAAACGGAGAGGTGGGCCACATTCTCTTTGCTCCAATCAGACGGAGAGGGGTACCACATTCTCTTTGCTCCAATCAGACGGAGAGGGGGACCACATTCTCTTTGCTCCAATCAGAGGGAGAGGCGGGCCACACTATCTTTGCTCCAATCAGACGGTTCATTACTCTGCTTTTGTCCATTCAAATATACTGACCTGTCCCTACTGGCAAAATACTCAGGCGTTTGTGGTCACTAACTTTGGTCAGTTCATCTCCAGTAGACGCCATATAGGGTTACCTCATCAAACATAGACTGGTATTCAAACTGACAGTGCACAGAGGTACACTCTTTCACTCATCAACTGGCTTATGTTACTGAACAGTGCTGTCTCTCTAGCACTGGGCAACATCAAAGATAACCCTCTGTTGTTTATACATTGGAGGGGAGGGTTCGATAAATACAGAAATGACTGCGAGCACCTTTGTATACAAAATCCACTTCCTGGCGCTCAGCGGATAAGCATGGGACATGATGAGGGGGAGGGGAAGGGGGCCAGAGAAATGGAGCAAAATTACCACTCCTAAAGGAATTCAAATAACCCTCACGTTGCATGGATTTAATTTGCATTCTGAAGTACGATAGGAAAGAGGGGGAGGGAGGGAAGGGGGGCCTGATTTGAGGAAACACTCTCTGAAGTGTCGTTCTCTTCAGCCCTGACAAAAAGGACAGTCTGAGGGGCACCTGCCCCAAGTATTTCATTTATTCCGTCAATAATGTCCTCTCCCTTTGATCAAGGGTTTGTCCCATAGACACCACATTAAAGGGTCTCCTTGAATCTGGGAGAAATTCCAAATACTGTTACCTTCTTCTAAGGATTGCAAATGTGTTTAAATAATGCCTTAACAGTGTATTATCCTTCAACCGTGGGCTCAATAAATGAGTTCCCCTTGAGAGAAATGGATTATGTGGTTATGTGATTCATGTAGATTGGTGTGTCGTTGTTTTATTTTCAAATAAAAATCCATTCAGTATAATTGTATCAATCTCTGTTGTACGGGGACAAGAGACGTTTTCAAATCAGTGTAATAACTCACTATCTTCACTGGTTATTCTATAGTTATAAATAATGATCGATCCAATTGTGACGTCACATCGAGGAATGCACAGCTACAGTTCAGTCTCCTCTTTCTGATTGAAGCGTAGTCCAAAGTGAAAGAAGGTAGTCAAAATGTGCAATACATTTTGAAAGATTTATGTTCCTCACAACATGTGTTGTGTGGTGGAAAAGAATCAACGTATCCTGGCAGAATACTCTTATACCTTTGATGATGCCTTTCTCCTGTAGAGTCTTCATAGAGGGCCGTCTTGTGATGAACTTTTTGAGTCTGTTCTTCACCCCATTCTTATCAGCACTGTCCGACATGCTGTAGGTGAGCTTGGAAGACTTGAACACTTCTCAAGAACACACAGAGAAAGAGACACACTGTTAAATGAAGTGAAAAGGAACGCTATGGTGTTATGTTTGTCTATAGAAAGGCTCAGTAGGCTAATATAGGCTTTTAGGCTCAGTAGGCTTTTAAAAATCCACCTTTCCAGAAACAAGTCTCTCACCGTTGCCGCTTGCTATAGACCACCTTCTGCCCCCAGCTGTGCCCTGGACACCATATGTGAATTGATTGCCCCCCATCTATCTTCAGCGCTTGTGTTGTTAGGTGACCTTAACTGAGACATGCTTAACACCCCTGCCATCCTACAATCTAAGCTGGATGCCCTCAATCTCACACAAATGATCAATGAACCTACCAGGTACAACCCCAAATCAGTAAACACAGGCACCCTCATAGATATCATCCTAACCAACGTGCCCTCCAAATACACCTCTGCTGTCTTCAACCAGGATCTCAGCGATCACTGCCTCATTGCCTGCGTCCGTAATGGGTCTGCGGTCAAATGACCACCCCTCATCACTGTCAAACGCTCCCTAAAACACTTCAGTGAGCAGGCCTTTTAATCGACCTGGCCCGGGTGTCCTGGAATGATATTGACCTCATTCCATCAGTAGAGGATGCCTGGTTATTCTTTAAAAGTGCTTTCCTCACCATCTTAAATAAGCATGCCCCATTCAAAAAATGTATAACCAGGAACAGATATAGCCCTTGGTTCACTCCAGACCTGACTGCCCTTGACCAGCACAAAAACATCCTGTGGTGTACTGCATTAGCATCAAATAGCCATCCTCGATATGCAACTTTTCAGGGACGTTAGGAACCAATATTCACAGGCAGTTAGGAAAGAAAAGGCTAGCTTTTTCAAACAGAAATGTGCATCCTTTAGCACAAACTCCAAAACGTTCTAGGACACTGTAAAGTCCATGGAGAATAAGAGCACCTCCTCCCAGCTGCCCACTGCACTGAGGCTAGGAAACACTGTCACCACTGATAAATCCACTATAATTGAGATTTTCAATAAGCATTTTTCTACGGCTGGCCATGCTTTCCACCTGGCTACCCCTACCATGGTCAACCGCCCTGCGCCCCCCACAGCAACATGGCCAAGCCTTCCCCACTTCTCCTTTACCCAAATCCCGATAGCTGATGTTCTGAAAGAGCTGCAAAATCTGGACCCCTACAAATCAGCCAGGCTAGACAATCTGGACCCTCTCCTTCTAAAATTATCAGCCGAAATTGTTCCAACCCCTGTTACTAGCCTGTTCAACCTCTCTTTCGTATCGTCTGAGATCCTCAAAGATTGGAAAGCTGCCGCTGTCATTCCCCTCTTCAAAGGGGGAGACACTCTAGACCCAAACTGCTAAACACCTATATCTATCCTACCCTGCCTTTTTTAGGTCTTTGAAAGCCAAGTTAACAAACAGATCACTGACCATTTCGAATCTCACCGTACCTTCTCCGCTATGCAATCTGGTTTCCGAGCTGGTAATGGGTGCACCTCAGCCACGCTCAAGGTCCTAAACGATATCATAACTGCCATCGATAAGAGACAATACTATGTAGCTGTATTCATCGACCTGGCCAAGGCTTTCGACTCTGTTGATCACCACATTCTTATCGGCAGACTCAACAGCCTTGGTTTCTCAAATGACTGCCTCGCCTGGTTCACCAACTACTTCTCAGACAGAGTTCAGTGTGTCAAATCGGAGGGCCTGTTGTCCAGACCTCTGGCAGTCTCTATGGGGATGCCACAGGGTTCAATTCTCGGGCCGACTCTTTTCTCTGTGTACATCAATGATGTTGCTCTTGCTGCTGGTGATTCTGTGATTCACCTCTACACAGACGACACCATTCTGTATACTTCTGGCCCTTCTTTGGACACTGTGTTAAGTAACCCCCAGACGAGCTTCAATGCCATACAACTCTCCGTCCATGGAACGCAAACTGCCCTGAAATACAAATAAAACTAAAAGCATGCTCTTCAACCGACCACTACTCTGGACGGTTCTGACTTAGAATATGTGGACAACTACAAATACCTAGGTGTCTGGTTAGACTGTAAACTCTTCTTCCAGACTCAAATTAGGCATCTCTAATACAAAATTGCATCTAGAATCGGCTTCCTACTTCGCAACAAAGAATCCTTCACTCATGCTGCCAAACATACCCTCGTAAAACTGACTATCCTACCGATCCTTGACTTCGGCGATGTCGTTCACAAAATAGCCTCCAACACTCTACTCAGCAAATTGGATGCAGTCTATCACAATGCCATCCGTTTTACCATATACTACCCACCACTGCGACTTGTATGCTCTCGTTGGCTGGCCCTCGCTTCATATTTGTTGCCAAACCCACTGGCTCCAGGTCATCCATAAGTCTTTGTTATGTAAAGCCCTGCCTTATCTCAGCTCACTGGTCACCATAGCAGCAGCCATTGCACGCGCTCCAGCAGGTATATCTCACTGGTCACTCCCAAAGCCTCCTTTGGCCGCATTTCCTTCCAGTTCTCTGCTGCCAATGACTGGAACTAATTGCAAAAATCACTGAAGCTGCAGACTCATATCTCCCTCACTAACTTTAAACACCAGCTGTTAGTGCAGCTCACAGATCACTGCACCTGTACATAGCTCATCTGTAAATAGCCCATCCAACTACCTCATCCCCATATTGTTATTTATAAAAATAAAAATAAATGCACCCCAGTATCTCTACTTGCACATTCATCTTCTGCACATCGATCACTCCAGTGTTTAATTGCCAAATTGTAATAATTTCACCCTATGGCCTATTTATTGCCTTACCTCCCTTGTCTTACCTCATTTGCACACACTGTATATAGACTTTTTCTACTGTATTATTGACTGTACGTTTGTTAATAGCTCTGTGTTGTTGTTTGCGTCACACTGCTTTGCTTTATCTTGGCCAGGTTGTAGTTGTAAATGAGAACTTGTTCTCAACTTGCCTACCTGGTTAAATAAAGGTGATATAAATAAAATAAGTATAAAAATATGCCTCTACAATGCTACAGCCTAAGTTGATATAACGCTTCACCTCATCTCTCTACCTGACCCTCTCCCTTCCTCTCTCCTTAGATTCGCAATGTTATTATCCTTCCAGGAGTCTCTCACATGACTGTCTTTTTCTAGTTTTTACTCCAATTGAACTTTTCCATGTCTAAAGGAAGTCCAGACACTGCTTGTCAATCTAACAAAAGGCTTTGTTTATGGACTAGCTTTGTCTATGGACTAGCTTTGTTTATGGACTAGCTTTGTCTATGGACTAGCTAGCTTTGTCTATGGACTAACTTTGTCTATGGACTAGCTTTGTCTATGGACTAACTTTGTCTATGGACTAGCTTTGTCTATGGACTAGCTTTGTCTATGGACTAGCTTTGTCTATGGACTAACTTTGTCTATGGACTAACTTTGTCTATGGACTAGCTTTGTTTATGGACTAGCTTTGTCTATGGACTAGCTTTGTCTATGGACTAGCTTTGTCTATGGACTAGCTTTGTTTATGGACTAGCTTTGTCTATGGACTAGCTTTGTCTATGGACTAGCTTTGTCTATGGACTAGCTTTGTCTATGGACTAGCTTTGTTTATGGACTAGCTTTGTTTATGGACTAGCTTTGTTTATGGACTAGCTTTGTTTATGGACTAGCTTTGTCTATGGACTAGCTTTGTTTATGGACTAGCTTTGTTTATGGACTAGCTTTGTTTATGGACTAGCTTTGTTTATGGACTAGCTTTGTTTATGGACTAGCTTTGTTTATGGACTAGCTTTGTCTATGGACTAGCTTTGTCTATGGACTAGCTTTGTTTATGGACTAGCTTTGTTTATGGACTAGCTTTGTCAATGGACTAGCTTTGTTTATGGACTAGCTTTGTTTATGGACTAGCTTTGTCTATGGACTAGCTTTGTCTATGGACTAGCTTTGTCTATGGACTAGCTTTGTTTATGGACTAGCTTTGTCTATGGACTAGCTTTGTCTATGGACTAGCTTTGTCTATGGACTAGCTTTGTTTATGGACTAGCTTTGTTTATGGACTAGCTTTGTTTATGGACTAGCTTTGTTTATGGACTAGCTTTGTTTATGGACTAGCTTTGTTTATGGACTAGCTTTGTCTATGGACTAGCTTTGTCTATGGACTAGCTTTGTTTATGGACTAGCTTTGTTTATGGACTAGCTTTGTCATCCAAGAAACACGTTTGAGATATGTCTTATAGTACATTTTGGAGTACACAGAGATGCAAAGCAAAATATATTGTTGTCAAGTGATTATTTCAAATTTTCGTGCCATTGGAACACAGGAGTGATGGTTACTGATAATGGGCCTCTGTACACCTATGTGGATATTCCATAATAAATCTGCAGTTTCCTGCTACAATTGTCATTTACAACATTAACAATGTCTACACTGTATTTCTGATTAATTTGATGTTACTTTAATGGACAAAAAATGTGCTTTTCTTTCAAAAACAAGAACATTTCTAAGTGACCCCAAACTTTTGAACGGTAGTGTATATTATGCAAATGTACGAGCAACCACTTCCTTAGAAAAAGCTATTCTGAGTCATTGAATGCCTGCAGTAGCACAGAGAAGAGACAACTTTTAATCAGCATACTTTTGTGAGTTCAAGCTTGTACCAACACATGAAGAACTGTTTTGAATAAGCAACTGTAGTAGAACTAGCTAGTCATTGGAGACAACTTACTGAGTGAGCGTCTGTGTTCAGGTTTGGGTTCCTTTGTGCAGAGGGACTCCGGTGAAGGTCTTGGCAGTGACAGGGTCTTGCTCGGCAACCCATGTCTAGGCAGGTACTCTGTGCTGTTTGCCCTTCGTATGCCAGGCTTATCAGAGGCCTTCCCAGCAGCTCCTTTAGACTAGAACAGAAAGGAGGTTAAAACATTTCAGTCCAAAGGTCACTGGCTTCACATCTCTTTACTATCACTCATTATTCATTATAAACTGGGTGGTTCGAGTCCTGAATGTTGATTGGCTGACAGCTCTAATTACGTTGGTAACCAGTTTAATAATAGCAATAAGGCACCTCGGTGGTTTGTGGTATATGGCCAATATACCACGACTAAGGGCTGTATCCAGGCACTCCACGTTGTGTCGTGCCTAAGGAACTGCCCTTAGCCATATACTGTACCACACTCACTCGTGTATTATTGCTTCAGTATAGCATGTCAATGTGATTATTTGCACTATGTGGAAACATAAAATCATACGTTTGACCTGGAGTCAATGATTTAGGGAATTGTTTTACTTTCATTTTGGTTAGCATGGTATGACTAAACAGTGTTCTGAATGATTTATAGTCATCGTTTCAATGTCCGAAATCATAAAGACTTCAGAAATGTCATAACTTCAGTCTATAATGTCTATAAGAAACAGCAAACTGCTTACCAAATAGTCAGCTGTCCTTTTAATAGCGTCATGCCATTTAGAAATAGTGTGGTAATTGTCAGCCTGGAGAAGGAACTCACTGCCGGAGCTGGTTGTTATCTGGAACAAAGGTTCAAATTGACTTAAATAAAAAGGTACAACAATTAACGGGTCTTTTTCTAATGTATTCCCATGAAGTGGAGCATAACGCAAACCGAATGGCATACGTTCAAATTCGTAATACCCTAAACTAATAATACGTATTTACATTTGAATTACATTTAAATGACACCCACTGATCGACGTGATTTGGTAAGAATGTGCTCACTCCAGCATCAGCAGCCCTTGATATGCATTCCTTCGGTCTGCTGAGAGTCTTATCAGTGACGTGCCTGTTAATGTATCTGTGTCTGTGTGACATCAAGCTCACGTTGTGCATGGTGTGTGTGTGTGTGTGTGTGTGTGTGTGTGTGTGTGTGTGTGTGTGTGTGTGCCACAAGAAGAGACAAATGCAGACTGTCTTCTCAGAGGGGAAAACATAATTAGCGTGATACTTGTCAACTTAATATCGGGCCTGTTCTGCATTTCTCCAACAGTGCAGTAACAGCATTTGGCGCCGTCAAACAGAATAACTGTAACCATGACGACATCAAGTGGTTTTGAACTTAAAAAAAAAAATGTTTGCTCATCTTTTGCAACTGACATGGTCAAATGAGCAGATATGGTATCTCATACCGTACAAAATGATGAAACTGTTATCTTTGCAGTTATCTTCCTAAATTAACCATTCATGTTCACAATGGAAATATCCTTTAGTGCATATGTTCTCTAACCTTGTTGATGGCCAAATTAGACAACATGTTTTAAATCGGTCAAAGCGTTTGTCTACAATGGGAGTTTTTGATATTGTACTACAGTATATTTAGTCTTTGGTCACATGGGGATTACTGTTTTTAAACACATTTCATAAATCAAGTCCTGTGAATACATGTTCAAATTATTTATATTCGTTGCGTACGCACAAAATATGCCCCAAGGCATGCGTGCACCAGTTGTCATGCACCAGTTGTCATGCACAGTTGGCTTTTACCAAAAACGTAACTTTTTTTTGTTGCACCAGTACAACCCACAGTTGAGCTCAGCTCAACACTGATTGGCTAATTATATTTTTTTTTATGAAAGGAGGCCAAATGCCTGCTGGCATTAATCAATCAACATTTTATACTCTTTTGTTTCAGACAGCATCAGATACATGGGCTACACATACTGAGACAGAGGAGAGCTGTTTCCCTGTCCAGACAGCATCAGATACATGGGCTACACATACTGAGACAGAGGAGAGCTGTTTCCCTGTCCAGACAGCATCAGATACATGGGCTACACATACTGAGACAGAGGAGAGCTGTTTCCCTGTCCAGACAGCATCAGATACATGGGCTACACATACTGAGACAGAGGAGAGCTGTTTCCCTGTCCAGACAGCATCAGATACATGGGCTACACATACTGAGACAGAGGAGAGCTGTTTCCCTGTCCAGACAGCATCAGATACATGGGCTACACATACTGAGACAGATGAGAGCTGTTTCCCTGTCCAGACAGCATCAGATACATGGGCTACACATACTGAGACAGAGGGGAGCTGTTTCCCTGTCCAGACAGCATCAGATACATGGGCTACACATACTGAGACAGAGGGGAGCTGTTTCCCTCGCTCTGATGATTTCTCAGGTGAGATTCAGCCACTGGCAAATTGACATAAAATTATGAAAACATATTTGGGGAAGCCTGGCTAGTATCCTAGTATCCTAGTAGATGACAGGGTGTGCGGTTTATACCATACAGTAGAATTGAACAGGCGAACAGAACATAATTTGCATTGAAGTGTGTAGGATACCTCTGTAAGTAGTGCTACTGTAGTTTTCATCAGAGTATATCATGTTTCAGAATTCATGGGTTTAGGTTCGGGAAAAAGTGAATGCAAAACATTATTGCATTCAAACAATCTGTCGAGGTGTCACTGTTTTTGTCTTTCAGAAACTGTCAGAAACAGCAAATGTTCCGGCAAAAGAAAACCTTCTGCCAACACCTCCAAAGACATTTGATGAAGCTCCCCATTGCTATTTTCTTTAGAAACTGCCTAGTTCCAATACTTACATAGTATACAGCAAATAAGGTTGTTATTGTCACTTCACACACACACACACACACACACACACACACACACATACACACCCTGAGAAATGCAGTAGGAGCAAATTCCATGGAGTCATTTTTTCAGCTTCTTTACTCTTTCTCAAATCATAATAATTGTCTGGACCAATATATACATATAAAAATAATATTTAAATGAATCCACTCACACTCATGGGTATGTCTAGACTAGAGGAGTTCTAGGTTATGGATGGGTGGGTGTGGGAACTATTAGGTTCTACATAACTGGTAAATATTTAACAAAACCTGCCTTTTGATAAAATAATCTATATGTTGAAAGATAATGATTTTAAAAAATCCACTCTGAAACCTTATAACTGTATAAAATTGATTAGAATCAAAATTATGTTAAACAGCATAAAAAATAAGCAAATCCAATGTAAGTCAATGGAGATAGCCTGCTTACAACATTCTCCCTCTTTCTCTCCCTCTCGCACAAGCACACGTGTGAAAAACATAACACAGACATCAATGAATGTGTGTGTGTGTGTGTGTGTGTGTGTATGTCTGTGGTATGTGTGTGCAGATAGGTTGTTATTCTACATGGACCTTCAAAGTTTGGGACTATTGTGGAGCTGACTTTTCTGACTTCATTACAAAGCGTCAAGAACTGTTAAGCAGCATTACTTTGGGATGCCAGATAAAAGCGGGGAAATGGTTACGGGCCCAATCCTTGTCAGAGTGAGTTTGCCACCCCTCTCTTCTTGGGTTACAAGCATCTGAACAAGCATGTTTGCTCTGGAACAGTGTTTTTCCTGGAGGCGGCCCCACGATGTGTCAGTAATAGCCTCTGCAATCACACTGCTGCATTGTGGGGAATGGGTTACGGAGAGGCTCACTGGTGAATCTGAAAGTTCTTTCAAAACAACCAAACACACACATCATAGTCTCTGAGCATATTGTTTTCTGTTCTCTAGCGTAACTTATTTGTAATCAGATACACAATACATGTATTTATATCCTAGAAATAACAGCACTGGTCTGTGGTGTTTAATCACCTCTTCTCCCCATGATCATAATGGACTTGGATAGGTGGTTTCATAACCTCAGTTTGATGTCTTTGCATGAATGTTGCATTAGTTACAGTCTGTTCCCCTTATAAATGTTATATGGTGGACAACACACTGAGCTCCCTCTCTTTTCCCACAGGGGAAAGAGCTAGCTAGGACTTAATATATTTACGTTTCATATTGCCATTCACAGCTTCTCATAATTGTAAAATGATGGCAGAAAGGATATACATCAGTATGTCAAAGCTCTGGGACTTCCAATCACAAATCGAACCAAGGTCTGTAGTGATGCCTCTAGCACTGAGATGCAGCGCCTTAGACCACTGAGCCAGGGTCTGTAGTGACGCTTATAGCACTGAGATGCAGCGCCTTAGACCGCTGAGCCAGGGTCTGTAGTGACGCCTCTAGCACTGCGATGCAGTGCCTTATACCTCTGAACCAGGGTCTGTAGTGATGCCTCTAGCACTGAGATGCAGCGCCTTAGACCACTGAGCCAGGGTCTGTAGTGACGCTTATAGCACTGAGATGCAGCGCCTTAGACCGCTGAGCCAGGGTCTGTAGTGACGCCTCTAGCACTGCGATGCAGTGCCTTAGACCGCTGAACCAGGGTCTGTAGTGATGCCTCTAGCACTGAGATGCAGCGCCTTAGACTGCTGAGCCAGGGTCTGTAGTGATGCCTATAGCACTGCGATACAGTGCCTTAGACCGCTGAACCAGGGTCTGTAGTGATGCCTATAGCACTGCGATACAGTGCCTTAGACTGCTGAACCAGGGTCTGTAGTGATGCCTCAATCACTGAGATGCAGTGCATAGACCGCTGCACCACTCGAAGCCCTTACTCTCCACCTTTCACGTACAGTGCCTTGCAAAAGTATTCATCCCCTTGGCATTTTTCCTATTTTGTTGCATTACAACCTGTAATTGAAATATATTTTTATTTAGATGTAATGGACATACAGAAAGTAGTCCAAATTGGTGAAGTGAAATGAAACAATAACTTGTCTCAAAAACTGAAAAATAAAAAAAATGAAAAGTGGTGAGTGTATATGTATTCACCCCCTTCGCTATAAAGCCCCTAAATAAGATCTGGTGCAACCAATTACCTTTAGAAGTCATATAATTAGTTAAATAAAGTCCACCTGTGTGCAATCTAAGTGTCACATGATCTGTCACATGATCTCAGTATATATACACCTGTTCTGAAAGGCCCCAGAGTCTGCCACACCACTAAGCAAGGGGCACCACCAAGCAAGCGACACCATGAAGACCAAGGAGCACTCCAAACAGGTCAGGGACAAAGTTGTGGAGAAGTACAGATCAAGGTTGGGTTATAAAAAAATATCACAAACTTTGAACATCCCACGGAGCACCATTAAATCCGTTATTAAAAAAATTGAAATAATATGGCACCACCACAAACCTGACAAGAGAGGGCTGCCCTTCAAAACTCACAGACCAGGCAAGGAGGGCATTATTCAGAGAGGCAACAAAGAAACCAAAGATAACCCTGAAGGAGCTGCAAAGTTCCACAGGGGAGATTGGAGAATCTGTCCATTGGACCATTTTAAGTCGTACACCCCACAGAGCTGGGCTTTATGGAAGAGTGGCCAGAAAAAGCCATTGCTTAAAGAAGAAAATAAGTTTGGTGTTTGCCAAAGGGCATGTGGGAGACTCCCCAAACATATGTAAGAAGGTACTCTTGTCAGATGAGAATAAAATTGAGCTTTTTGGCCATCAAGGAAAAAGCTATGTCTGGTGCAAACCCAACACCTCCATCACCCCGAGAATACCATCCCCACAGCATGATGCTGCCACCACCATGCTTCACTGTGGGGATGTTTTTCATCGACAGGGACTGGGAAACTGGTCAGAATTGAAGGAATGATGGGTGGTGCTAAATACAGGGAAATTCTTGAGGGAAACCTGTTTCAGTCTTCCAGAGATTTAAGCTGGGACGGAGGTTCACCTTCCAGCAGGACAATGATTCTAAGCATACTGCTAAAGCAACACTTGAGTGGTTTAAGGAGAAACATTTAAATGTCTTGAAATGGCCTAGTCAAAGCCCAGACCTAAATCCAATTGAGAATCTGTACACCAGCAGAACCGAACCAACTTGAAGAAGCTGGAGCTGGGGGGGGTGAATAATTATGCACAGTACATTTTTCTGTATTTTTGTCTTATTTCTTGTTTGTTTCACAATAAAAAAATATTTTGCATCTTCAAAGTGGTAGGCATGTTGTGTAAATCAAATGATACAAACCCCCCAAAAATTGATTTTAATTCCAGGTTGTAAGGCAACAAAATAGGAAAAATGCCAAGACGGGGTGAATACTTTTGCAAGCCACTGTAAATCATTGATTTCGTAGGGAGATTTGGGCAGATTTTTTTGAATTATGTGCATGGATGTCAAATTAAATTCCTAGGCCTTGAAAGAGGAAACCAATATTAGTAAACGTTTACTATCTGCTCCCTCCAACTTGTAATCTCTGATGAAGTACCATGAGTCCATATCATGGTGACGCTAGCCTACAATCCTCTTCGTATTGGGGTTTAAGACTCAGGATTTAACATGTAGTCTGTGGGATCCTCATACAGAAAAGCATCCTGAACATTATGTCCTTTTCTTCTGTCATCTTAGAAACGGAAGCCTTCTATTGAAATGTCTGGCTTACACCAAAGTCTATCTGACTTCCTGATAAGACAGACTCTTCCCTCTGAAGTTTAATCAAAAAGGGAGAGCAAACTGGTTAAAAATATATCAAACACATTTTTTTTTAGGAGCTGCACGGTCAAAGATGCATGAAAGATTATCTGAAGCAGCGAGGAGACATGACGGCAGACGCTCCCTGTCTATTCCTTCTGTTCATGAAAAATGGAGATAAGCTCCTTTAACTAAACAGGGCCCTGACCAGCCTCCATGTTCACACGTCAGCTGTCCTAATCTGAGACGACACAAAGGTACAGTAGGGCACCACCTCTCTGTCATCAGGCTCATATTGAGCTGTAGGTTTGCTGGGACGCAAACTCATTAATACGCCTTGATATTATTCTAATCCTGACGTGCGCCGGGGCTCCTGAACTAAGGGTTTGGAGATTTTAATTATCATGGTCTTTTTATTGTCAGGCAAATGTTTTACAGGAGATGCTAATCTACATGAAAGCAGATCCCCAAACAGCTCCTTATATCAATGTGCCAGCTAGAGAACACTACAGACTGTGATGGTGGTGCCTGCTAGAGAACACTACAGACTGTGATGGAGGTGCCTGCTAGAGAACACTACAGACAGTGTTGGAGGTGCCTGCTAGAGAACACTACAGACAGTGTTGGAGGTGCCTGCTAGAGAACACTTCAGACAGTGTTGGAGGTGCCTGCTAGAGAACACTACAGACTGTGTTGGAGGTGCAGGCTAATGAAAGGTCTCCACAGTCAAACAAAACCATTGGCAAACATATTCATTGGTAAATTACAGACTACGGCAAATAAAACATTAATTGTATAGTTTATGCCCGCCAAATAACAATGATCTTCATAACAAACAGACCAATAGTTTCATTTGACTGCATGACTGTTATTAAAATGTGAGGTATTATAGTAGATAATCAGTTTTGACAATTCAATGGAAAACTGGGCCAATGATGTTCATATATCAGTACAACAACTGCATGTAAAGAGTATGACTTCTATTCAGAGAATATATTATATATAGAATATATTCAGCTCTTTGTAACTATACAAAACAAGTCAAAGCTTTCCTGTGCATTTTGACTAAGTGAAATGTAGTGCAATGTAATGTTTTACTTTTAGAAATGAAAAAGAATAGGAAATACATGTTTATTTTTGATCACATTTCTTAATAAAGAGGGTGTTGAATGTCTGGGCTTTCTTTCGACTGGAGCCATTAATATTTAAATATGTACAGCGGAGGAGAGAGGAGACTGCCATTTGTGCCTTTACATTTGCATGTGGCTTTTAAATTAAACATTAATTATGGCTCCTCATAAAGGAACAATGCAACTTTGAAGCATTCTATTTTGCCAAGTTAATTATTTCCAATTTGCAACAAAATATTTGTAGATGTGTCAAAACTGCAACGATATAGTTCACAGAAAGATAAGTTCTTACAATAACAGAGGAAATCTCTGTGTTGGTACTTCTTCTTCAGGTCTGACCTGAGCAGAATGTTAATGCCGTAATGTACTGCTGAGTTATTGAAGGCCAAGGTGACAGTTGTGATGAGGATGTTCCATCATTTGCTAGAAATTGTAATTAATCCCCACAATTCATCACCCACAAATGTCTCTGTTCACTTCTCTTTGCTCCATGACCCTAACTTTTTGCGATGCTTCATCTCCCCACAAAGGAAAGGTATAACATCGTGTGATGTATATCTGGCTAGAATTAAGTCCTATGGTTTAACTGAACTGACGTTTATTTCTAAATTGAATCTCCAAGGCAATCTGCTGTTGGAGGTTTAAATCCTTCCACCGTTCTGGCGCTTAACACACACTATACTTTCACTGTTTCTCTGAAAAAAACAAATTAATGCCCACTTCAATGTAAGCAGCTTTGAGGATGAAGGGCCACACCACAAGAGAACTCCCAGAGAGAAACTGTCATTTCAACAGATTAAGTCCCCAGAGACTCACTTCAAAGGGAACATTACGAAGGTAACTTACAACAGCACAGTCACCTAAAAGCAATGCTGATGCAAAACTTTGATTTCATTTATTTAACTAGGTATGTCAGTTAGGAACAAATTCTTATTTACAATGATAAAGGGGCCTACCCCGGCCAAACCTTCCCCTTAACATGGACGACGCTGGGTCAATTGTGCACCACCCTATAGGACTTCCGATACCGGCCAGTTGTGATAGAGCTGGGGGGGGGGGGGGGACCAGATGATGGACTGACATGGTGAACCTGACCATGTCTTGTAGGTGTCAAGACTCAGATGACAGCTAGTGGTTCAATGTTAATCTGGGACTGTTGTGATTCTGTTGTCATAAAGTATCTGTGTTTAAGGGTTACAGGGAAAAATCTTTCTAAGGCTGTCATCATTTGTATCTATTTTATTTACATGGTTTGTGGGTAAAATGTTTCAGGGATGAATAAAAATCAAGAGACTAGATATACAGATCGCAGTACCACTTCACTTCAGAGCTCAGCATAACAGTGTAATAACATGGTAACAAAGTGGAGATGGAGTGTGGAGTGGAGAACTGCCATTTTATTCTGAGCTGGAAAGTCATCTAAGTGCTATCCGTACCTTTAAAAATACAACATTAGAAGAGTTCTACCAGAACACGGAGTGACAGACCGACATGCCTTCATCTCATAGCAAAACAAAATAAAAGCCTATTATTTGAATAGATTGATGTACAATAATACCACTTCCCTACTTAAAGCCTTAAAGAGTTAGCCATCCTCCTAGACCATTAACCATAACACTAATCACAAAGTCACTCCCAAGCATATCAACCCCTGTGCAGTGTGTGAAACGCTGCTTAATGCATGATAACACTGTTCAACAGCTCCAGACTCCCGCAGCTCTGTGACACCGCGGAGACATGCATCGCTACAACATGGTGAATGTCTTGGTGGTAAAGTCTCTGCCCTCCAGCCGGAAGCACAAGAGAACAAGAGGGAGGTGGATGAAGGAATATGAGAGGTAAATGAAATGGTCTGGATATTGCTATTTTCCCCCGACTAACTTTCCCATTAACATTCTAGTATAGGCTGGATTTAAAAAAAATAAATGACTAGTTGTTGGCCGATGCCCACTATCATCAACACTATGGAAGGTAGGAGCTTCCTATTGGGTTTAACAACAGGTCATAGGTGCTAGACCTCACTGAAGTAGTGTTGGCTAGTAGAAGCACAGTCTGTGTCTGAGAGGATCTCTCTATCTGTGTGTGATGCGATGTCCATTTTGGGAGTGAGCCACTCCTATCCACAACCGAGGAAATTGAGGCTGGTCATCTGGAAGCAATCGGGCACTGTGAGCTTAGGACAGAAGGGTATTAAACTAGTCAGGTCAGCAGATTTGTACGATTACATCCCCGGATCAGCGGACCAGTAGACACCGGACTACTACTACTAAAAATACTACAAACTACAACCTGCTCTGAACATCTACTGCGCTGATCTTTCACTTTTTTAAAGTAGTGAATATATTCATTGATCCGTGTAATCAATCCAGCTATTCTTATCTACTCCACATACACTTCACCTCAGGGTTGTTTGGTCTTTCTGTGTTGGTGTAACAAGAGTCAAGACAGTTGTCAATCTGACTGAACTCTAGAAAGGTTGAGGCTCATTCAGAAAACCGAAGATCATAAATTGTGCTAACCTCAACGCAGTCACCCACCCTCTTCCTCACAGTATGATTCACCTTCGACACTCAGAAGGATGCTTCATACTTCTCGGACGTGATTACGAGTCTTTCGCAATAATATTAAACTTTCCTGTTGATTAGTCAAGACAAGCAATGTTTTTTGGGGCGGTGGCAGGTTAAAGCTCCTTCACTGAAATGGACTCATTATTTTCTAGCCCCGGGCTCTATTTCATCCTCCCAGTTGTTTCTGTCCTCTCTCCATGGATGTTTTTGGAGTTTGTTTTTCCACATTATGACTATGAGAACCATGTTTGTCAGACAAGATAGGGTACAGGAGGCTCATAGCGAGAGTCGCCCAAACCTCCAAAGAATCAATTAGTGATGAGAGAAGGATGCTGCTGTCGACGACTCCGTAGAAGCGGCCCGTGGATAAAACCAGACGCCTTTGACACTACCCTACTGTTTGTCTCTCTACTAGAGGAGTTGATGCAATTTTTGACTTTTCTGCTCCTTTTGTTATTTGCTTTTAACTCACTCAAGCCAGACTCAAACACTTAGATATGCAGAAAAGCATGAAAAATGCATGACCACTTATTCAAAGTTGTGCTCCTTTTTATTTGTTGAGCAACGTCAGAGATATGTCTGGCTTTATTAGCCTCGCGGGAGGCGCTTTGAGTCGTTAGTCCTTTTCAAACAGACTGTCTGCTTTCATCAATGCTGACGGTAGTTATAAAAAAAAAATATGGGTTGAAATTCTTATCAATTGCTTATAAAGACAGTGTGCAGGCATTTCCATTCTTGGTCTCCAGACATTTTGAAATATTATTTTCAGTATGACACCACTCAATAATTCACATAAGTTAGCTCAACAGTCCAGTTTAGAATACAGAGCTCTGCTCATTGTATCTGGCTTTAATCGGACAGTGTTAGCCTGATAGGTGGTCTGGTTTGGGGTTCCCCAAGCTTTTTCTGTTCCCTCTTCCATCTCTGCCTCTTCAAATGGTTTGGTTTTTGTCACTGTACAAAGAGTGAAGTTTGAACAACCTTTGTTTTTCAGTGAACGCAGTACAAAAAAGTTTTAAAAAATGTATGCACTCACTACTGTAAGACGCTCTGGATAAGAGCGTCTGCTAAATGACAAAACAAAACAACATTTGTTTATATTTTTACAAAATTTGGATAATTCTGCTATCATATGCTATCTTATGATACATAAGGCGGCTTTGTGACGAACAATGACTTATCTCATAATGCAGTCTGATATGTGTATTTCTTGTCTATCCGCATGTGATGTCACAAGAACTGACAACAGCTTGGAACTGTGTTCTTTCAGTATGCATTCTTTCAGTGTGTCTGACACGAGATACGGGGCTCCCTCAGGTGTCCAAGTACAAAGATCAGAGCTCCCCTCTCTGTGTTTCTGCAAGGTTACTTTTCACTTAGTCAACGCTGTGTTAGTGATAATGCTGACGGGAACCTTGGTATTATTTTAAAAATCTCATATGTAGAGACCATGTGAGGGTTATTTACCAAGTGTGTCACTAAGCTGGAGTGGGGAGTAACCAGTGTCCCTCCTTCCTAAAGCTCCTGGAATTGCAATAGTGAATCACGAAGAACAATATCCATCTATTCATAAACACAGATGATGATTTTGATGAGTGAGGAGGTGAAGGGAAGGCTGAGGAACATCTGTCATGTATAAAAGGACCCTGCAGCTGAATAAATACTTTGGATGACAATGGCCTCAATAACACCCTCCTCCATTCCCATCCTCTTTCCTTTACTTGTGGAATCTAAAAGACCTGTGTGCCACCAACTGTCTTTCAACAATGATAAAGATAATAAAGAAAAACATAAAGAAAAACATGAAGATAAAAGGGGAATGCATAAACTGGGTAGATAAATAACATGTATTTCCAAACGATGACTTTTCCTTCAGCTGCCCTCGAGCCAAACCAGAGCGCTCTTCTAACCATGATCATCCTCTTGCAGGAGCGCCATAGAGTTATTGAACCACTTCCTCAGTTGATCACACATTCACTAAACGTTCAACTTTAGATAGAAGAAAACATCGGGGGGGGGGGGGGGGGGGGGGGGGTTGCCTTGAGGAAGTGGTTCCCAAGCTGTGGGGAGCCTTTTTTTTTTTTGTTAAGGAACTCAGTCCGGCTTTCAACTTACTCTTGAAAGTTGTAAAAGTACAATTCACAAGGTGTTTTCCTCTTGTCATATCAGTCATTACATAACATAAGGGACTATTTATAACTTGTCAGAAATGTCCAGATCAACTAGCCCATGTCAGCATGGTTTCTTTGCCCATAGATTTGGGTTGTAATGTTCGATTTACTCAAATATCACATGACTACACATTAGACATGTGTAGGACATTTATAGAATTGCAAGAAAATTAGCTAAAATACTGCAACATTTTCTCTGAAAACCTGCATAGCATTGCTCGCTGTTTGGGGTTTTAGGCTGGGTTTCTGTATAGCACTTTGTGACATCGGCTGATGTAAAAAGGGCTTTCTAAATACATTTGATTGATTGATCGATGACAAAATGTGTAGAATTGCAGGAAATAAGCCTTAAACCAGCGCAACATTTTCTCTCCGCTCACAAGAGGGGTGTGAACAGATTGTGTCATGAACAATGCTTGTGGACGTAGAAATGACGTTGGGGGCGAGATGTTCCCCAATGCTGAAAGGGGGGGCCTGAGTGACAACGTTTGGGAACCCCTGTCTTAAAGGATCCGTTCCAGCTCTCCTCTATCGTTTTACCCATAACTTCCTCTAGGAAGAACAGGTTTTCCGGCAGTCATGTCGCTGATCTGAAACACTACTGCGGAGGAAAACAGATGGTGCCATTGAGGTCTTAGGAAAGTGAACTCTGACTGACTGAGAGGCACAACATTTATCAGGTTCGTGACCCTGTGATCTTTGGCTGGGCAGCCTGTGGATATCAACACTATCCAGGGAGGACACTTCCTTACTGGGTGGTTCAGAGAGAATAAAAGTGGCAGATAGCAGAGCGCTGGGTGCAAAATAAGAATGCTTCATGTACACTGCTCAAAAAAATACATTTTTATATCTTTATGTTTTATATCTTTATGTTTGAAGCCTGAAATGTGGCAAAAGGTCGCAAAGTTCAAGGGGGCCGAATACTTTCGCAAGGCACTGTATATTCTAGCATCTACCCATCTGACAGGCACATCTTTGTGAGGTATTTCTTAGATTGTAAATCAGTGTCTTGATTGGTGCAAAATTAACAGTAACTTTCCGTGCTAATTTTAACTTTAATCCTAGAGTTGATTGACAATGTTGTCAGCACTTGGATTACTTAAGATTATGCTGTAATTCCCATTTTAATCTTCACCGCATTAAGATTTTGGGGCTGAAATACTGTGCAGCAGAGTAGCGACCAGCAGCGATGAAGTATCTTAAGCAATCTGCTCTTCCTTTTCTCCCGTAATCAGTGAATTTCATCCCTCTGCTTCCCCCCCCCCCCCATGAAAACTTACGCTGCCACTGCCAATGAATCGATCATCAGTTTGCTTTACTGCCTTAAGCCTTTATCAAAATACCATCTTCAAAAGGCAATAAGAAGATAGTACTGTGACATTTTAAGAGTCTAATTTACTAATCTAAAGGCCATTTGTTTTGAGGAGATGTAAGACGCTGGCCTGACATCACCTTCAAATGCAATCTGACTAAATGCAAATGTCTTTTCTGAACAGGTGGTTGACTCAAAGACTCATGAAAAATGTATCAAATGTCTTAAGAAGTTGAGTCTATTATCTGTAGGAATCATCAGGGAACGAGTGCACTCAATAACATCCCATCCTCAAAAACCAAAGCAGACAATCTGCAGGCTGCTCAGTCTTATTGTAAACTACCGATCCTCTTCACACATAAACCAAATGTCCACACCTGAAGCACGTTCTTCCGGCTGGACTTCTCCGTTGTCCATTCAGCCACAGCCCCACAGAGATCCATCCCATCAGGACTGCATCCAGGTTTCTACAGAGGGATAAGAGGTGGTTTGTAATAAGTTGTTTCACTGCTGTGTTATGAATGGGATAAAAGCACCAAAGTTATGGACAAATATCAATAGGCATGTTTTCAAACAGGGTACAGCTATCACTATCTTGGCCAGATATTTGTCATGAATCACGATTAATGAACAAACGGAAGCAATCTGCCCAAGAGCAGAGACAGATCTTCTGATTCCTGTTTGTTATTAGAACTTTTTTGTCATCATGCTGTAAGATGAGAATGTGCATGTGTTGCATTTTCTCTAGTATTAGGTGGCACTTGAGAAGAAAATGTCCTGACTTAAATCTCCGTCATACTTCTTCTTCTTCTTCTGCACGCTACTCCTCTTACAACGTTTAATCTAGAAATTCCATTCAAACTTTAAAATGTGCAGACTGGTCTGGAATAGAGTACTTGCATTCAACTTTTTGATATTATTTATACTTTTTAAACTATAAAACATGATGTATTTATTTTTCATTCACATTAATGAGATATCATTACTTCCAACTTCCATTCACTGGAAATGCAACAATGCAACTTTTGACACAAATCAGATACTGTAATTTCACCACTTTGACAAACTTCCTCTACTTCTCTGCTATTCAAATCTGAAATAACAACATCATTATCTGGTACCAATCAAATGTTACAGCTGTTTCAGGGACTGCATCAACATTTTCTGTAACTTTTTTTAAAACAGCTGCCGTTTTGACCACTTTTCCCAACAACGTAGACAAAAATTTAGAGGGCATGACACATTGGTATACTTCTCTGCTATTACTTATGGCTGGGGGGCAGTATTGAGTAGCTTGGATGAAAAAAGTGCCCAAAGTAAACAGCCTGCTCCTCAGTCTCAGTTGCTAATATATGCATATTATTAGTATTGGATAGAAAACACTCTGACGTTCCTAAAACTGTTTGAATGATGTCTGTGAGTATAACAGAACTCATATGGCAGGCAAAAACCTGAGGAGAAATCAAAACAGGAAGTGAGAAATCTGAGGTTGGTATGTCCTCAACACAGTTCCCATTGAAATCCCCTTGAGATATTAATGATGTTGCACTTCCTAGGGCTTCCATTAGATGTCAACCATCTATAGAAATATGAATGAGGCTTCTACTGTGTTGTGGGATTGAATGACAGCAGAATGAATCAGGTGTCTGGCAGTCAGCCATTTTCTGGTCATGCGCATTTCACTTGATAGCGACCTAAGTTCCATGGCTCCTGAAGACACGAAGGAATACTCCGGTTGGCACCTTATTGAAGAATAATAATAAAAACATCCTAATGATTGATTCTGTACTTAGTTTGAAATGTTTCTTCGACCTGTAATATAACTTTTTGAAGTTTTTGTCCGACGTAACGCTGACCAGAACGAGTGTTTGGATATGTATACCAAACGCGCTAACAAAAGTAGCTAATTGGACATAAAAAATTTACATTATCGAACAAATCAAGCATTTATTGTGGACCTGGGATTCCTTGGAGTGCATTCTGATGAAGATCATCAAAGGTAAGGGAATATTTAGCATGTAATTTATGGTTTATGTTGATTACATCATGGTGGCTATTTTGACTTGATTGTTCTGAGCGCCGTCTCAGATTATTGTATGGTTTGCTTTTTCCGTAAAGTTTTTTTGAAATCTGACACAGCGGTTGCATTAAGGACATGTATATCTATAATTCCATGTGTATAACTTGTATTGTCATCTACATTTATGATGAGTATTTCTGTTGAATCGATGTGGCTATGCAAAATCACTGGATGTTTTTGGAACTAGTGAATGTAACGCGCCAATGTAAACTCAGATTTTTTATATAAATATGAACTTTATCAAATAAAACATACATGTATTGTGTAACATGAAGTCCTATGAGTGTGATCTGATGAAGACCATCAAAGGTTAGTGATTAATTTTATCTCTATTTGTGCTTTTTGTGACTCCTCTCTTTGGCTGGGAAAATGGCTGTGTTTTTCTGTGGCTTGGTGGTGACCTAACATAATCGTTTGTGGTGCTTTTGCGGGAAATCCTATTTGAAATCGGACACTGTGGTGGGATTAACAACAAGACTACCTTTACCTGTATGTTTGAGGAATTTTAATTATAAGATTTATGTTGTTTTGAATTTGCGCCCTGCACTTTCACTGGCTGTTGTCATATCATCCCGTTAACGGGATTGCAGCCCACAGAAATATCTACTACCAATCATGAGGTACAGCTATTTTAGTAACAACATCAACTAATTTAGCTAACTTCCCACAGTTTAATTAACTGCCGTGGAACTTTTCAGAACTTTCAAATTATAACAATGGGGGGAGCACATTCTAAGCATGAGACAATGAGTAAACATTGGGACTTTTGATACTAATCAGCTACCTTAACCACTTTTCTCAACAACGAAGGATCTGCCCCACTTTGTAAAGGTTTGGCTAAAATGACATACCCAAATCTAACTGCCTGTAGCTCAGGACCTGAAGCAATGATATACATATTCTTGATATCATTTCAAAGGAAACACTTTGAAGTTTGTGGAAATGTGAAATGAATGTAGGAGTATATAACACATTAGATCTGGTAAAAGATAATACCAGCATCTTTAAAATGCAAGAGAAAGGCCATAATGTATTATTCCAGCCCAGGCGCAATTTAGATTTTGACCACCAGATGGCAACAGTGTATGTGCAAAGTTTTAGACTGATCCAATGAATCATTGTATTTCTGTTCAAAATGTTTTATCAAGACTGCCCAAATGTGCATTTTACACATACATTTTCAAGTTCATAATTGTGCACTCTCCTCAAACAATAGCATGGTATTATTTTACTGTAATAGCTACTGTAAATTGACAGTGCAGTTAGATTAACAATAACTTACATTTTATGCCAATTTCAGATAGGTCTATGTCCTGGGAAACGTTCTTGTTAATTACAACCTCATGCTAATCACATTAACCTACGTTAGCTCAACAGTCCCGCGGGGGACCCACCAATCCTGTAGAGGTTTATGGCACGTTGATCAACTTCTCTTCTATTCAAATCTGAATATCAGAGAATATCACACACACCATCCACCCCTTCAACCATACATTCATTCCTTTACCAATCAGTCCAACATAACCTTGTTTTATCCCTTCATCTCTCCATCCATTTGTTCTTCCGTCTTTATCTATCCGTCTTTATCTATCCATTTATTCACCTGTCCTATTTATTTATCTATCCGTCTTTATCTATCCATTTATTCACCTGGCCTATTTATTTATCTATCCGTCTTTATCTATCCATTTATTCACCTGTCCTATTTATTTATCTATCCGTCTTTATCTATCCATTTATTCATCTGTCCTATTTATTTATCTATCCGTCTTTATCTATCCATTTATTAATCTGTCCTATTTATTTATCTATCCATTTATTCACCTGTCCTATTTATTTATCTATCCAGTCATAACTTTCTTTTAACAGCTGTATCCTTCGATTAAGAAATTAATGTACAGTTGAAGTAAGGGATAAACGCTTGGGATGAAAATACGTTTTTTTAAATTTATTTTAAACTTCAACAATGCCTCTTTGCCTTCTGTATTCTATTACTACAGTTGTCATACAGTTTACTGTGGTATTGTATTAGGAGACTGAATAAAAGTGTAGTATGCTACTCTGAGTGTAGTTGTTTGTGATAAAATATGTGATCTAACTGCCCCACAATCCAAAGTAATAAGGTTGATAGTGTAGTCTATCAAAGTAAACAGAGAAATTATTTTACTAAATTTAATTTTGACTATATTTAACTTCTTGGCTAAAGTAAAACAAACAACGTCTGCCATTACCACAATAATAACTGTAAAGAGTTAAAAAGCACCAATTTTCTTCATGGAAAATTACCATCTAGTTCTAACCTTTAGTATCTTATTGATATCCTCTATGGAATTAAAGAAGCAGTGTGTAAATGTATCAAAATAGGAATGGTATAATTTTCAGGCAGAGAGAATGTAATTTAGAATATACGTATATATATATATGTTGCTTTTCAAATAAGAATCAGTGTAAAAGGTATGGAAACTCATTTAGATATAATTCCCTGTCGTGGTCTCAGCAAGTTTAAACAATCTAAAAACTGGTGAAATCATTGAAAGATGCAGTAGAAAATTAAGACGATAAGGACATTCTGCAATAGTATTACAATATAGTACTGCAGTACATTGTCACAACCAACAGTAACCAAGCCGTTTTAGACCAATGGAAGATGCTCACTGAGATCCCTCATGATCAGCATCGAATAGACTGAACCCTGAAGACTCAATGAACTACCATGGCTAACAGGTACAGTATTGGACAAATCAGGTGATATTTGACTTCCAGAACCTGCTTCAGTCATAGTAAACTACACTTGTTTTAGTTGGATGATTTGAGCGTTCTAGTTTCTGGTCAATAAATAACTCTTCTTACAGAACTATGTACACGCTGCAGGTGAGATCATATCCTGAGTTCGTATGATGATGATGACATTGTGTATATTCAGACCCAAACCTAAATACTGTCGACAGCGACCAAATGATAACACAAGAGATTAACAAACTGTTTATTCTACTCTAAAACAAAGACTAACAAATTACGAAATTGTACTTCTTCATAACACCACCCAGCCCTCCACTGTAACCACTATTTCAGTTTTTCATCGGAAAAGGGTGAGATATGTCAATATATGTGGAAATGCCTCTCTTGCCCATAATGAACTATTGGACAGGGAGAGTCTGACAGACCGTTGCCCTGGTGGGGCTCAGTAATAGAGAGGGTGCTTTGATTAAGTCCTCTGAGCTTCATCAAATAGCATGGCAAGCTCATTTTAGAATCCCACCACCCAAGCCCTCTCTCTCTTACCTCTCTCTCTCTCTCTATCTTTCTCTCTCTCTCTCTCTCTCTCTCGCTCTCGCTCCTACCTCTCTCTCTCGCTCCTACCTCTCTCTCTCGCGCTCCTACCTCTCTCTTTCTCTCTCTCTCTCTCTGGATTAAAGTCACATACTACACACATAGACAGACACAGATATACATGCATGCATGTACTGTATATGTACACACACACACACACACACACACACACACACACACACACACACACACACACACACACACACACGCACACACAATATGCAGTCCTCTTCACAAGGGGGTAAACAGTTGCTCATTGCTTTTTCATTGGGTGAGTACTACGCCATGGGATCAAAGCTAAAATAAATTTGCCAGTTTAAGAAATAAAACAATTAAATGTAAATGTTCACTCAACATTGGTACTCATAATGCTTATTGGCAATCCCTTAGAAAGCTGATTTGTGGCTGTAATTGAACATTGACCCCTCGTATTCAGATGGTTATAATACAACCTAATGTCGTCACTGTTTACTTTACTGAACCATCCCTTTGTACTTTACTGAACCATCACTTTGTACTTTACTGAACCATCCCTTTGTACTTTACTGAACCATCCCTTTGTACTTTACTGAACCATCCCTTTGTACTTTACTGAACCATCACTTTGTACTTTACTGAACCATCCCTTTGTACTTTACTGAACCATCACTTTGTACTTTACTGAACCATCCCTTTGTACTTTACTGAACCATCACTTTGTACTTTACTGAACCATCCCTTTGTACTTTACTGAACCATCACTTTGTACTTTACTGAACAATCCCTTTGTACTTTACTAAACCATCACTTTTTACTTTACTTTACTGAACCATAGCCCATCTGTAAATAGCCCATCCAACTA
This sequence comes from Oncorhynchus mykiss, assembly GCF_057628025.1. Taxonomy (NCBI): domain Eukaryota; kingdom Metazoa; phylum Chordata; class Actinopteri; order Salmoniformes; family Salmonidae; genus Oncorhynchus; species Oncorhynchus mykiss. The sequence goes on from NC_143043.1 coordinate 46,779,073, forward strand.
CCTCATCCCCATACTGTTATTTTTTTTTCTCCTTTGCACCCTAGTATCTCTACTTGCACATTCATCTTTTGCACATCTATCACTCCAGTGTTTAATAGCTAAATTGTAATTATTTCACCACTATGGCCTATTTATTGCCTTTCCTCCCTTATCTTACCTCATTTGCACACACTGTATATAGACTTTTTTCCTATTGTGTTATTGACTGTATGTTTGGTTATTCCATGTGTAACTCTGTGTTGTTGTTTGTGTCGCACTGCTGTGCTTTACCCAGGTTGCAGTTGTAAATGAGAACTTGTTCTCAACTGGCCTACCTGGTTAAATAAAGGTGAAATAAATCAAATAAAACATCACTTTGTACTTTACTGAACCATCACTTTGTACTTTACTGAACAATCACTTTTTACTTTCCTGAACCATCACTTTGTACTTTACTGTGTTTGTGTAAGAGAGAGAGAGAGAAAGAGTGAGAGAGTAAGAGAAAAATAAAGAGAGAGAGAGAGAGAGAGAGAGAGTATGAGTAAGGGTGTGAGGATCTTGCAAAAACCTACCAAATTTGTCAGGGCTTCTTGCTTGCTGTCTTTATAAAACAGAAGTTTATCCGTGTCCAGGACTACCCAAGTTGAAGTCCAATTCTTCCTCAGTTTTTTGCCTCCTTCGGATATTTTGGCTTTATTCAAATATTCACCATTCAAAACAACCTGAAATACATGTAACATTTATCCTTGAAGAGATATTATCAATCAATGTCACATAAATATTCCAATCAGACACATTCTATTTTATCAGTATCAACCAAATATTTTACTTAAAACGTATTTTAAGTAAAATAGGCCAGCTGAATGAAAAGTGCAGAAACATATAGCTAATAACA